>NC_080838.1:72991838-73291838 GCF_030435755.1 Ochotona princeps
GCATCTGGGTTGTTTCCATGTTTTTGCTTTTGTAGATTATGCCTCTGTAAATATAGAATTACAAATCTCTTTCTTGTATGCAGAATTCATTCTTTTGGATATATTCTTAGGAGTAGGATAGCTGGGTATTATGTTAGGTTTATTTGCAGTTCTCCTAGCACTGTCCATGCTGACTTCCATAGTGGTTATACTAGCCTATACTCCCACCAGCAGTGAGAAGAGGGTACCTATCTTCCAACATCCACATCAGCAGGTGTTATTATAGTACAGTTCTGAGTGTAGGCCAATGTCACTGGAGTTAGGTGGAACCTCAATGTGATTTTCAATTGTATCTCCCTGACGGCTAAGGAGCCTGCACCATATGTTCATATGTCTATTAGCCATCTGATTTTGTTCTTTTCAGAAATGTCTGTTCATTTCCTTTGGCCATTTCTTCATAGGTTTGTTTGTTTTGCTGTCATTGAGTTTCTGAAGCTCCTTGTAAATCCTGGATATCAGTTCCTTATCGGCTGTGTAGTATGCAGACATTTTCTCCCATTCTGTTCGTTGCTTCTTCACTTTGTTGATCGTTTCTTTGCTTTTAAGCTTGATTAAATTAGAGCTTTAAAGCTTGATTTGGTCTCATTCTTTTATTTTGGCTTTGACTAGAAGTGTTTCCCAATTTCTATATCTTGGAGTGTGCTTCCTATGCTTTCCTCTAATATGTTGATGGTTTCTGGGTGCAGATTTAGGTGCTTGATCCATTTACAGGTGATTTTTGTATAAAGAGACAGATGAGGACCTTGCTTCTTACCTTGGCGGGCTATTAACCAATTGTCCTAACAGCGTTTGTTGAAGAGACCAGGCTTTTCCCCTGGATTGTTTCCAGGGTTTGGTTTGTTTGTTTGTTTGTTTGTTGTGAAAGATAAGTTGGCTATACATGTATAGGCTCTGTTCTGGTGTTTCTATTCTGTCCCGTTGCTCCTGTTCTCTGTTTCTGTATCAGTACCAGACTGTTTTGATAACCACTGCTCTGTAGTGTGTCTTAAGATCTGGAATTGTGATTCCTCCAGCTTGGTTTTTATTTTTCAGGATAGCTTTGCCTATACATGGTCTCTTGTGCTTCCAAATGTACTTTTTAATCTTCTTTTCTATTTTTGAGAAGAATGTTGCTGGGCTTTTGAATGGGATCACATTAAATTGTGTATTACTGTTGGTAATATGGATATTTTGATGATATTGGTCCGGTCAATCCAGAACATGGTAAGTTTCTCCATTTAAAATATCTTCTATTTCTTTTAAAAATGTTTTATAGTTTTCATCATAGATGTCTTCTACCTATTTGCTTAGATTAATTCCTAGGTATTTAAGATTGTTCTCCATTATTTTAAAAGGGACTGTACTTACAATTTCTTTTTTTTTTTAATTCTTTTTTAAAGACTTTATTATTATTGGAAAGCTGGATATACAGAGAGGAGGAGAGACACAGAGGAAGATCTTCCGTCCGATGATTCACTCCCCAAGTGAGCCGCAACGGGCCGGTGCGCACCGATCTGAAGCCGGGAACCTGGAACCTCTTCCAGGTCTCCCACATGGAAGCAGGGTCCCAATGCATTGGGCCATCCTCGACCACCTTCCCAGGCCACAAGCAGGGGGCTGGATGGGAAGTGGAGCTGCCGGGATTAGAACCGGCGCCCATATGGGATCCCGGGGCTTTCAAGGCGAGGACTTTAGCCACTAGGCCACGCCGCCGGGCCCAGAAATTTCTTTTTCATCAATGGAGTTATTTGTGTATTCTAACACCATCAATTTGTGTTAATTTTCTATCCTGCTACCCTGCCAAAGTCTCATGAGTTTCAGTAGTCTTTTGACTGAGTCTTTTGGTTCTTCAAAGTAGAGAATCATGTCACCTGCAAAAATATTTTCTTTTCTTTTCAATATTGTTTCCATATTTGAGATGGATATACATCCATTTGGGCCTCTGATTAGGGTGGGGAGGGTCAGGTGTAGAGGATGGTGGGTGGGACACATGCTTCCTTTTTCTTTTCTCCCATGCTGCAGGAGAGGAGGGGAAAAGGGCCACTCCTTGCTGGCAAAATGTATCAACCTCCAGGGATGGGGAACAATCATTTGATGATAAATTAGGTCCCTGATGTGGCAAAGAGTGTGTATGGTTGTACTTGAGTGGTTTTGATAGTTCTGAGGTTGTTTGTTTTATTGCTCCATGGATGAGGAAATCTTTCCAAGGTTTATTGGTTGACAAAGTCCACCTTATTGTACCCACAGACCCAGGAGACCATGTTGCAAAGCTTGACCAGGGGAATTGTCCAACTTGTTCTGCTCTCCGTCCTGTGATAAGGCACTTGATGTCCTTTTCTGCTTAGATGAGCTGATTGTCAGGTCCCCCATGTGTGCCTGGGCATGCTATCCACTGCACAGACATCAGCAACTGAGGACACCCAGTCCTAAAACATCCACTCCAAGGTCAGACCATATGTTATGATTTTCCCCATGGCCAGAGTTTGAGAGCAGCAGTTAAGTTGGGGAGTCCTCCAAGAAACCTTACCTGGGGTGACCTCAGACTTTCGTGTGCAATAGTCAGTGTAGAGTCAGACTCAGTCCTGTACCCAGCCACATCTCTTAGATCTGAAGAGTGCTGTGGCCCAGCCAAGCCAAGCCAAGCTCAGCGCATCACAGACTCAGCCCTCACGCATACCAGGGGGTGTTGAAGCCTAGTTGGGGTGACTCCCAATAACCTGCACCATGCCTGTCCCCTGGTCCCAGTTTTCATGCATGCCAGGTGATGCTGTGCCCTAGTCCAGTGCAGCTTATATTCCATCTGGTTCTTATGCACACTCGTTGGTGCTGTGGCTTAGCTTAGCCCAACATGTACCCAGACCTGGTCTAACATATGCCAACAAGTGCCACCACCTTGTCCAGCTTGATCTCCAACCCTGGTTTTCCAGCCATAGGCACAGCCTAGCAGAGAATGCTCATAGTTCCCCTGCCAGGCATGTTCTCAGCTACAGATCTTGTGCCTGCCAGGAAGTACTGCAGTGCAGCCTGACATGCACCCAGTCCTGGCACTTGCTAGCTTGTGCTGAGGCCTAACCCAGCGGGCCCACATCCATTTTGACTCTGTGCACCAACCGGTGCACATGCAGCAGTCTAACCAGCAGTCTAGCCAGCAGTCTAGCCAGCAGTCTAACCAGCAGTCTAACCAGCAGTCTAACCAGCAGTCTAGCCAGCAGTCTAGCCAGCAGTCTAACCAGCAGTCTAACCAGCAGTCTAACCAGCAGTCTAACCAGCAGTCTAGCCCTGCCTGGCCCATCCCCAGACTGGTTCTCTCAACCGGTGCACATGCAGCAGTCTAGCCAGCAGTCTAACCAGCAGTCTAGCCAGCAGTCTAGCCAGCAGTCTAGCCCTGCCTGGCCCATCCCCAGACTGGTTCTCTCAATCCACCCCCATCTCAGCTCTCATGCTCATCAGTGGAAGCAGCAGCTCAGCACGGGAGTTCTTGATGTTTCCAGCCCTGGGTCTTGCTTGTGTCAGCCTCGTCTGGGATGGTCCACTACTAGTCTCAGCATTTGCACAGGCTGCCTCCAGGTCTAGTTCTCACTGGTGGGTACAGCAGCCTAGCCCAGTCTGACCCACCCCCAGATCCAGCTCTCTTGTGGCCTGGTTCAGCTGTCCCACACCCATTCAAGCTCCTACCTGCTGTCATCTCCTCCTGTGTTGGTCTTTCTTGTAGCTGTTAAGGGTTTTGTCACCTGCTGATCCCTGGTCTTGTTGGTTAGTGTCCACTGAGCTGGTCAGCTGACACCAACCTCACCTTCCTCTGCCCCATCAGTCACTCAGCATACCTGTGACACTATCATCACTGGATGAGTCTGTTATTTCTGAATCACCCGTGTTCTTACATAGTCCACCTTCTCTTTCATCTCATGTTGACCTGTAGCCTCTGGTCTTTTCTTTCTTTTTTTTTTTTTTAAAGATTTATTCATTTTATTACAGCCAGGTATACACAGAGGAGGAGAGACAGAGGGGAAGATCTTCCGTCCGATGATTCACCCCCCAAGTGAGCCGCAACGGGTTGGTACGCGCCGATCCGATGCTGGGACCAGGAACCTCTTCCGGGTCTCCCACGTGGGTGCAGGGTCCCAATTCATTGGGTCATCCTCAACTGTTTTCCCAGGCCACAAGCAGGGAGCTGGATGAGAAGTGGAGCTGCCGGGACCAGAACCGGCGCCCATATGGGATCCCGGAGCTTTCAAGGCGAGGATCTTAGCCGCTAGGCCACGCTGCCGGGCCCACCTCTGGTCTTTTCATTTGAAACCAAGTCTTGGTATTTGTTTTCCTCTTGCCATGTTCAAGGTAAAGTGTTTTTTATTCTCTCCCCAGCACTGTATGCTCTTGTTTTTCTGATAAACCACAGAACTCATTCAGCAGGACTTGGTCAATAAAAGTAAACTTATTTTGCAGTTGGAGGAGGAAGAACTTTTATGCCATCACAAGTTCGACAGGAGAAAAGCATCCACACTTATTTGGTTTGCTTTTTATGTGACATGGTAGTCTCGAGAAATGAGGACCCAGGGGAACAGGATGTGTGTTTTGTGTAAACATGGATGTGGAAGCGTGATTGGAAGACAAAAGGGTGTGGTCAGCTAGAATGGACTGGGGGACTTGGAAAGGCCCATTTCTTTCGGTTCTTTGTGCCCCCTGGGACATTCCTCTCCTGTGGGTGTCAGGCACATGAGAGCCCTACGGTCCCCTGTAGCAGAAGATCCGCTGACTTTATGACCTGCTTCAGGAGCAGATAAACAATGGAAATGCAGCAGCGAGTGACCGCCTGGCTCCTGCTGTGTTCTCAGACAGCACCATGCCTTGGTTCAGGGTCACCTGTCCCTAGCTCCTCCACTGCCAGCACTTTCCCATCATCCTATGATGTCTCAGTTCTTTAGCAAGAATGGTTTTCTGTTCAAATTCAAATTGTATAGATGAGGAACCTGAAGTTCAGGGGTGTTAACACCTTGCTCATGGGCAAACTTGAACGGACCAAGTCAGGTTTTCTAACACAAAATTCAGTGATTTTTCTCTTCCTTTGAACTTTTGAATCACTCAGGATAGGGATGCACACATCTGTTTGCATGTTAATTAGTTTTGGTAATAAAGGTGACTTGCACAAGTATCTGCTGAAATGGACATTTACCTGGGTTTACTTGTTACACCAGTAGGTGGCACTCTGAGTCCTTCTGTTGATTTACAGGACTTCTAATACTGAGTTCAACTTTATGAAAGAAAATGATACACCGTACCTTCTAATTTCTAACATCTATGGCAATTATAGCTCAATTGTCACAAGAAAACCAGGGAAATCGGATAAAAATAATTTTAGGATTAGAAACAAAACTCTGGAGGGAAGATTTGGGTATTTGGTCTTGGTTGAGAAGCAGCTCACACTTAGAAGCCTCCCATAGACTATCAAATCATTTAGTGCAGGGTATTTCAGTACCCCAGCACTACGGCACGCTGCGAGGCCTCCAATTAGTTCCAGAAAGTCTTATATAGATATTTCTCTTTAAGTATAAATATAAATTTCTGTGCATTTAGGAGGGGGAGTAGCAGCAACTTAGATAAATGATAGACTTAAGGGTAATTTCCTTTCCCACCTAAAACATTTCCCTTGCCGATTTGCAGTGGCACTCAGAACTTTTTTCTTTTTGTCATAGAAGCGTTCTGCAAGAGCCAATAAACTACTACTGTGTCATCTGCATGAGTCACACTGCCATCTTGTTCCCACTCATCAACACTGCAACAGGAATGATGCTAACTCTGATCCAATTAGCTGGAAGTGATTTGAATGTAAAGAACAAACCCCGGGACATCAGGAGAAGCAAAAGATGAGGAAAGATGGAGAGTTTGGAGTGAGGAGGTTGAGTGCTCTGAAATGATTGTGTGGGCTTTTTCTCTTCTATTTCATTCTTCATTTTATAATGTAATTCCATAGGGTCTGGGATTCTCCCCCTTCCCCCCCACCTTGTTTCCCCCATATTATTACAATAGTAGAGTATTTCATAAGCAGGTACGATTGTGTTTTGATAGTCTTATCCAGTTTCAAAGCTTTTCACTTTTTTTTTTCCTTTTGTGGACAACTTTCAACTGTTGTGAGAATTCTCCTTGACAAGTAAACCTTGGGAGAGTAGCGTGGCTTGGACTGCCTTGCTAACATGACCACTACCCCCTCTGTTTGCCTAAAGTGGTGAGTGGCCCCAGAGCCTGAGTGAGAAGTAAGAGGAGCTGGGAAAAATTGGACACCTTCCAAGCAAAGGCCATTCAGTCTCAAAGAAGCAGCAGCATTCACAAGCGGGAAGATGCCATTTTCCTCCAATCCTTTCCTGACTCTTCTGGTGGAAGGTTTCTGACTTAGTCTCACTTTGCTCACAAACTGAAAAAAAAAAAATGAAAGTTTGTACACTAAGTCCCTCGATGACTACCTTCTTCCCTTCCTCCCTTCTCTTTGTTAGTCTCTTCCTTTTAACTTTCCTTCTTGCCTGTCTTCCCTCTCATTTCTTAAACTTAAAATACAAATAAATTGGGCCCAGTGCGATAGCTTAGTGGCTAAAGTCCTTGTCTTGTATCCACTGGGATCCTATTTGGACACTGGTTCTAATCCTGGCAGCCCAGCTTCCCATCCAGTTCCCTGTTTGTGGCCTGGGAAAGCAGTTGAGGACGGCCCAAAACTTTGGGACCCTGCACCCGCATAGGAGACACAGAAGAAGCTCCCGGCTCCTGGCTTTGGATCAGCTCAGTTCCAGCTGTTATGGCCCCTTGGGGAGTGAGCCAGCGGGCAGAAGATCTTCCTCTCTGTCTCTCCCTCTCTCTGTATATCTCACTTTCCAATTAAAAAAAATCTTTTAGGGGGCCCGGCGGCGTGGTAGCCTAGCGGCTAAAGTCCTCGCCTTGAACGTGACGGGATCTCATATGGGCGCCAGTTCTAATCCCGCCAGCTCCACTCCACATCCAGCTCCCTGCTTGTGGCCTGGGAAAGCAGTTGAGGACGGCCCAAAGCTTTGGGACCCTGCACCCGCGTGGGAGACCTGGAAGAGGTTCCTGGTTCCCGGCATCGGATTGGTGCAGTACTGGCCTTTGTGCTCACTTGGGGAGTGAAACATCGGACGGAAGATCTTCCTGTCTGTCTCTCCTCCTCTCTGTATATCTAACTTTGTAATAAAAATAAATAAACCTTAAAAAGAAATCTTTTAGAAATACAATCAGTGTAGTTAATCAGGTGGACGTAGGGTAGGTAAAACACCTTTTCTATCACCTATGTTGGTTCATTGCTTGGGGTCCTGTGACAAAGGACAGATTAACAAGATACAAACAAGCAAATTTACCTTATATATGTTTGCATGACACTAGAGCCTTCCAGAAGAAATGAAAACCCAAACAGCTTGTTTAAACCAGGGGATTGTTAATGCTAGATTTTTGTCAAGTGTGTAAAGTTGTGGAGAAATCAATAAACACGATGCTAACCAAGCCTGTAGGCTAATAAGTTTGTCAAAGCCGGTCATTCAGAGTGCTGTCTGTGTCCCTTCATCTCTGGAGAACGTGACGCTTCCTAAGCCTTGCTACAGACTGGCCACTCCTCGCTGAGGGGCTCCTGGTCCGCCCGAGAAGGAGGTCGGAGAATCATCCTTGCACAACCTGCTTCTCAAATTCCTTCAGCTTAAAATCTGCAGCATGTCAAGGCATTGAACGGGTGAATAATGCATCCTGAATTCCTTCCTCCATAGAGAATATGTGTGTCACATGACAGCATAGTTAGGGAATTTTAGAAAATAATAAAACTGCTTATAAAAATGTAGTTTGTCAAAAGACTGACTTATACAAATATTTCCAGGATCCCATTTGTTTCTGAAAGAAGTGAACCTACTAGAATCAGAAGTAGGCTGTGACATCCAAATTCCCATAAATGTGAACTTTCGGGCTCTGGACAGAAGATCTAAGCAGATAATGAAAAACTCACATGAATCCACATAACTGAAAGCTCTGCCTGAAAACTTAAGTCTTATAAAAGTGACCCATCCCACTTTAGTTTTGGATGAGAAACAAATATTTGTGTGTATGCCTGCTAATAGAATGTTCTTTTAATCTGCTTGCTTTCTGGCCTCTCAAAGACTGACCCTTGACGTGAGGGTTTGGAGGCAGGGAGAATCAAAGGCTGTGTTCTGGATGCCACCTGCGGCAGGACAGTGTACCCCACCCCAAAGAGAGACGTGTTCTGCTCCAGTGCCTGGCTCACTGCCGTTCCAGTCCTTGCTTGGAAATTTCTAGGTATCATTTAACCAGGATTAAGCCCTTTCCTTTGTAAATGGATGATCCTAACACTTGCCTAAATCTTCAACCTTGCTGCATGGTTCAAAATGATAACGTATGCATAAGTGTTTGCCAAGTGTAAAGTGCTGGTTAAATGTGGGTATTATTATTATTACTCTGGAAGAACACTTAGCTCATTGCTTAGTAATAGTGAGGCAAGCAGTGTCACTAAATAAGACAATATAATGGTCTTAAGAGGCTCTAATTCAGTTTTCTCCTTTTTATTCAAGCACACAATTGCATCTGAACACTTCACAGACAGCCTGAAATGGGCCCTGTGGAGGCTGATAAGGAAAATTAGAACAAGGAGCTATTTGTGCCCTCATTTTAATAACTGAGTCAAGGAGCAGGCACTTTAATCCAGGGAAGAAGCAACATTTTCCGCTGCTCAGTCCACAGCGAGATAACGACTCCCTTACAGAGGGGGCCCTCCCCCGTGATGGGTGTGCTGCTCCCTTCCTCCAGGCCAGAAGACCCCATCATCATCAAAACAAAGCGCTCTCTGTGGCCAAGGGGACTCAGCTTTGCTACCATTTACAGAGCACGAATATTCTTAAATCATTGGTAACGCTGGGCCCTCAGGTACACAAATGCCTGCTTTGCAGTATTAGTATAGAGAATGCCTTGCTCTCATTGTAATTCATACACACATGGGGTGTGCATGCCACCACATGTACATATATGTAAGGATGCTTCAGAAAGCAGGTGGTGCAGGCATTTGTCGTAGGGTTTCAGATATCTTCTCCAGTGTTAAAGTGCCTGGGTTCAAATCCTGGCTCCCATCCCTGATTCCAAATTCTACTAATTCACACCCTCAGAGACAGTGGAGATGGTTTAAGTAATTGGGCTCTTGCCATATGTGAGGGAGAACAGGACTGAGTTCTTTGCTTCCTGGCCACTGGGGACGTTTGGGGAATAGACAAGCAATTATGTTTGTGTAACTGCTTTCTCTCTTTATTCTTGCTTCTTGAAAATAATTATAGGGCCCGGCGGCGTGGCCTAGCGGCTAAAGTCCTTGCCTTGAAAGCCCCGGGATCCCATATGGGCTCCGGTTCTAATCCCGGCGCTCCACTTCCCATCCAGCTCCCTGCTTGTGGCCTGGGAAAGCAGTTGAGGACGGCCCAAAGCATTGGGACACTGCACCCGCGTGGGAGACCCGGAGGAGGTTCCTGGTTCCCGGCATCGGATTGGCGCGCACCGGCCTGTTGCGGCTCACTTGGGGAGTGAATCATCGGGTGGAAGATCTTCCTCTCTGTCTCTCCTCCTCTGTGTATATCTGGCTGTAATAAAATGAATAAATCTTTAAAAAAAAAAAAAAGAAAATAATTATAGAAAACAGACTTAAAAGATGAGTTTATTTTGAGGCAAAAATGAAAGTGAAGTGCACACATGAGTGTCTTCAGAAAGTTTATGGGAATGTGTATTATGAAGAAAGATAAAGACATTTCGATGTCCATTTTTTTACCTAAAATAAGCTTTTTTATGCACTTAAATCATTTTAAAATTATTTTTCTTCTATTTGAAAAGCAGAGAATTACATAAAAAAAGAGCAAGAGAGATAGGGATATTCCAGCTATGGTTTCACTTCCTGAATGCTTGCAACAGCCAGGCACTGCACATTATATACACACATGTACATGCATACTTTTTAAATTTTATTTTTATTGGAAAGTCAGATACACAGAGATGAGGAGAGAGTTGCAGATCTTCTGTCTGCTGGATCACTCCCCAAGGACCAAAACGATTGGAGCTGAGCCAATCTGAAGTCAGGAACCTAGAGCCTCTTCTGGGTTTCCCACATGGAAGCAGGGCCCCAAGGCTTTGGGCCGTCCTGGACTGCCTTCCCAGGCCACAAGCAGGGAGCTGGATGGGAAATGGAACTGCTGGGATTAGAACCGGAGTTCATATGGGATCCTGGGGTGTACAAGATGAGGACTTTGGCTGCTAAGGTACCGTGCCAGACCCGGCATATAATTTTTAATATTGATAAGCAAGGATACAAAATTTGTGCCTTCTTTAGGAAACATGAGAAGAATCTATGGCCCAAGTTCACTGAGGCTGGTGGAGGCATGTACGTTTTCTTTCTGTTAATGTAAAAAATGATGGCCAGAAGAGCGTGAAATAAACAACAAAGCACCTCTCAGTGAACTACGAGAACACAAGCAGTGCTGAGCATACAATAAACACAGCAGAATGAATACACTGGAACTACCAGAGGAGTAAATGAGCAAATGAATGACAACAGTATTCTAGAATGACATGGAAAAAAAGTTTGCCTCAATACTTAGTTCCCAACCTTACAATTTCCTAGTTTTAGAGGTTTTGCAAAGGGAGTGGTGTACTGTTCATATTTCTATGTTTTTAGTGATAACATTTTCTCCTTTGCCATTTTACCAAAAAAATTATAAGCAAATGTAGAATTGTGAAGTCAGGACAGTCAGGGCTGGAAAAAGTTTTGGAACAACTGGCTATTGTGTATACTGGGAATTCTTTCTACCCTGGTCTGAATGTCCCCTCAAAATCCATACATTGAAGTCGAATCACCACGGAGCTAATATTGGGAGGTGGGACTTTGGGGGAAGTGTTCTGGTTGTGAGGGTGGAGCCCTCACAGAGGGGATCATTATGTTCTGTGAGGACAGCGAGCCGGTGCTATCTGAGACCCAGAACCAACCTATCTGCTTCGATCCTGTAGTTGCTTCAAATCCAGAACTGCAGGGAATAAATTTCTATGGTTTCTAAGCTATTTAGTCTGTAATATTTTGGTAATGGGGCTGAAGTGGGCCAAGGTACTTTCTGGTTCCATATACTCTGTGTGTGTGTGTGTGTGTGTGTGTGTGTGTGTGTGTGTGTGCGTGCGCGCGTGCACGCAGGTGTACACTGAAGGGAGAAGAGTGGGAGAGAGAAGACCAAGAGCAGAGAGGGAGAGGAGAGAGAGAGAAACATTTTTGATATTTTTATGCCATGAGTTGACTAATTTTAAAGGGCTGGACGTGTTCTGCCTGTTTGCTGAGATGTAGGTTAACATTGAATCCTTTGTTGGTAAAAGAATTCCTAGGACATTTTAATCTGAACAATTTATTAATATACATTCAAGAATATCAATTGGTTTCAGAATTTTTATACCTTTTTGCATTGTTCCTTAAATTAAATTTTCATTTTTTCCCTTGGCACAACAATTCACTATGGATTACAGCAGAAGTAAATAGTTCAAAAGGAAATAGTTAAAAGACCTATACCTCTCAATCTAGATGTACTCCAGTATCTTTTTCCAATTTTTTTCTTTTTACCTAATATATTGACATGATTAAAATATACAACCATTTTCTGACAGCCTCACTACATACATCATGAATCTATTTCTATCAGTAAACATTGTGGTGAGCCCTTGAAAAGCCCTTCTCAACAACATCTTCCATTTTTTGGATATTATTCTATGCACTTTATGTATATGAACTCATGATCTCATTTGAATAACCCAGTGAGGTAATTAGCACTATTGTACTCTTTCCACACACAAGGAATCTAACTGCCAGCAAGGCTAAATTCTTTTCCACAGGTCATTCAGTTAATATGGGGCAGATCTAGTGTTTAAATGCAGCTATATTTTTCTACTAAATTCTGTCTTCTGGGCTCTACCCACATGAGCTACACTTACTCCTTGATTTACAATGACACTCTTTCCCTTCAAGTCTCTCAGACTCTAAGGATTCCCCAGATCCTTCTTATTGTCTATGGTAATATATTCCTCACTTGCCCCTCCAGTTATGTGTGCCTGGCATATTGTTATCATCAGTCGCTTTCTAGGTATGACTATTTCTATGCATTCCCTTGATTCTGCTTCTCAAGCCTTTCCATTTATTTGTCACAGCATAGTCCAAGCTGCCTCTTTTAGCAAGCTTTGCTGAACATCAGGGAATAGTAATAGTATAAAGGAAGCCCAATATAGGAACTCACATAAAACTGGCTCCCAGTTGAAGCCACTCTAGGAGCTTGTAAGCACCTGACCCACTCAGGCTCAGATGGGACGCCAGTGCCAGAGGTGGAGGCTTAGCTACAGTGCTGTTCCATGTTCTAGAATTTTTAAAAAAGATTAATTTTTAAAATCTGAGAGGCAGGTTTACAGAGACAGAAGGAGGGAAAGAGAGAGAAAGAACTTCCATCAGCTGGTTCACTCACCAAATGGTCATGATGGCCAGAGCTAAAGCCAGATGCCAGGAGCTTCTTCTGGGCCAAAGGACTTGAGCCATCTTCTGCCACTTTCCTAGGTCATAAGCAGGGAAATGGATCAGAAGCGGAACAGCTGGAACTTCAAGCAGTACCTGTGTGGGATACTGGCTCCTAACACAGGTGCAGGATGAGTCCGTAAGCCACCACACCAGCCTCCTTTCTGAAAAGCTTACATCATCAAAAGCACCTGTTCAGCATGAACCTTAACGAGAGTAGGTAGTAATCTGCCACATAGGTGCTACAGAGGCAGAGACTAGACACTGGCCATACAGAGAGCTGACTTGGTCTCTTTTTCTGTCTCTCTGCACGCACACACACACCATCAACAGATTAACAGAGAGGGTCAACCATAATCACAAATAGTATCTTCTCCCAAGTAAAAATAGTTGAATCAGGTGCCCTCACAGTTACTGGCTCAACAACTTTTGCAACCACACACTAACCTTTAAGTTCTGCTTTTTCTTTTTTTTAAAATTTATTTATGTTTTTTATTATTATTACAAAGTCAGATATATATAGAGGAGGAGAGACAGAGAGGAAGATCTTCCGTCCAATGATTCACTCCCCAAGTGAGCCGCAACGGCCGGTGCTGTGCCGATCCGATGCCGGGAACCAGGAACCTCTTCCAGGTCTCCCACATGGGTGCAGGGTCCCAAAGCCTTGGGCCATCCTCAACTGCTTTCCCAGGCTACAAGCAGGGTGCTGGATGGGAAGTGGAGTGCCGGGATTAGAACCAGCGCCCATATGGGATCCTGGTGTGTTCAAGGTGAGGACTTTAGCCGCTAGGCTACCACGCCGCCGGGCCCAAGTTCTGCTTTTTCAATAACCTTTTGATGTACTCTCATGTATGTCACATTGTACATGGGCAAGTGACTTCTGACAAAGGTGTGATGACAATTCAGTGGGTAAAGGAAAAACTTTTCTGTTAGTGATGCTGACAGAAATGAATTACAGTATAAATCAGTGCACTGAGAGCCACATTACCTTCAAAAACGAAGCCAAAATGAATCATTAAACTAAATACAGAGCATACAAAACTTTTAGGAAAAAAACCTTGTAATGTTAGGTTAGGTAAATACTTCTTAGCCATGACATTAAAAAAAATGAGATTCATAAAAGGCAAACTTGGTTATAATTTGTCAAACATAAGAACCTCTCTTTGATACTGGTAAGAGAATGAGAAGACAAACCACAGGCATGGAGAAAATATTTGCTAAATTGGCCTTTCCTTTTTTTAAAAAAAATATTTTATTTATTTGAAAGGCAGAATTAAGAGGAGGAGAGACAGCGAGTTCTCCCATATGCTCACTCATTCACCAAATAGCCACAGTGGCTAGGGCTGGGGCAGGCTGAAGCCAGGACCCAGGAACTGCTTCTGCATCACCCATGTGGGTGTCAGTGAGCCAAATACTTGGAGTCACCTTCTGCTTCTTTCCCAGGCACCTGAGTAGGGAGCTAGATAGTAAGTAGAGCAGCCAGGACTTCATTTGTGCCCATATGGGATGGGACTGTAGGCCTCAGCCTAACTTGTGCTCACAACACCAGCCCCTACACTATGTCAAACTGCTCCAATAGGAGTTAGAAATGTTAGGAAAGAGTAACCGAACTGAGAGACTGGGTAGGAATTCACAAATAATATTGAGTAACCCAGAGAAAAATCAGACACTGTTTATTACTGTTCCTTAGTGTTTTCTCAGTATTTCCTTTCTGTACTTTCTATATTTCTATTTATATTACTCAGCTATTACTGGAGATTGCTTACTTTTCCATCAGACCCATTAATGTCAACCACATTACTGTGAATTTGCTAATTCTAAAATCTATTATATCCGACCCTGCTCTTCTAACATTCGCCTTTTCAAACTGTTTTTCCTGCTTTGGGCATGCCTGCTAATTTTTTGATGAAAACTGAGCAGCTTACATTGAGCAAAAGGAACTGAGGGTAAACGGTCCTTTAGAGATGTCTACTACACGGCGTTCCATGCTTGCGCTGACTACAAGCGTCATGGGCTGAAAGATTGTATTTATTTGTCTGAAAGGCAGAGTTACACAGAGAGAGGGAGGTAGACACATTCTTTATCCACCGGTTCACTCACCAGTTAGGCACACCAGTCAGGACTAGGACATTTATCCAGGCACTAGGGTCATGTTTTGGTGTTTTTGCCAGGTACGTCCAGCAGGGGGCTGGATCAAACTGGAGCAGCTAGGACATGAACGGATTCTCACATGGGATGCTGGCGGCACAGGTGGCAGAGTGCCAACCAGGGGTTTAGATTCAGTATTCCTGCTTTTCTCTCTTCTGTAGACCTTTGTTTTCCCAAATTTCTCCTGAAAGTCTTCATCTTGCAGCTACAATCTACTTCCACCTGTAATTTATTGGTAAACTACTCGCACCTGGGGGCCAGTGTTGAGGCATGGTGGGTGAAGCCTCCAACATCCCACAGAGGCCGAAGTCTGAGGCCTGCCTGATCCACTTCCATCCTGCTCTTTGCTAATGTGCTTGAGAAAGTAGTGGAGGATGGCCCAAATCCTTGAATCCCTGCACCTATGTGAGAGATCTGGAAGAAGCTCCTGGCTTTAGAACTGCCCAGTGCTAACTGTTGGGGTTATTTGAGGGGTGAATCTGCCGATGAAATATCTTATTCTTTCTCTCTGTAAAAATTCGACTTTTCAAGTTAATTAATTAATCAATTAACTTACCAGGACTTTGGGTGGTAGTAAGGTGTGGGCGCTGGAAGACTTCTGCTATTTTATGATTGCATTTCAGTTTTCAGTGGGTGAGGCCTGTAATCTTACGTGGTAATTGCCGCAGGATAGGGCTGGAATCAAAGAAAGTTTCAAGCCCACTGGTAGCATAGGAAGAGGAGGAACAAGTAACATGAATGTTCTTAAAAAGCTACCACCTCAAAACAACACAACACAACAACAAAACCACCACCTCTTTGTCAACTCTAGGCATTGGATTTAGTTTAGCCGCATTGGAACCAGAAGAGTAAAAGCTGTTTGGAAAGGCCACACTGTTGCCACCCTGCAGCGACACTAAAATGACGAGGAATATTCTTGGAGGTCCGGGAAAAACTGGCAAAATGGCTGCGTTTAAAACCTTTTCTCCACTGCTCCTGTCCCCGTCTGTCTAAGCTTTTCTACCCGCTTCTTCGCCACCCTTCCTCCCGTTTTCCACCATCCTTCTTCCCAATTCTTCCCGTTTCTGTATTCCCCCCAGTCCCCACATAAGAGCCACCAGAACGTCACGAACCAAAAAGACCTTTATTGCCGAAAGTGAACTGCTTAAATATAGTTCTTCCACCAATCACTTGTGCACATTGTCCACGGGGCGCTATCTGATAGGCCAGCAATCGCAGCGAGGGAGAATTAGCCTATCCTTGTGACTTCCTGCCTGCCTCCCGGTGGGAACAAGTCCCTCCTCCTGGCACTTGGCCAGCCGCCATCTTAAAGCCCCTCATCCATGTGGGGTTGGCTGCTCCCCACACCACACCGTTTAGGAATGGAGGGAGGAAGAAGTTTCCAGAGCTGTGGCAACAGAGCAATAGCTTGCCTCCCGCTGCGGGGACTCTGAGGCAGCATGGCGGAGGCCTGCAGTCTCCAGGGCCGGCTCCCAAGGGCACCGAGGGTTGTTTGTCATGGAGCAGCCGTCCCTGACCTCCTCGCAGCAATCTGCTTGCGAGTCTCGTTTCTCGTGCATCAGCTTCTTGATGGCGAGCCTGGAACTGGCAGACGCTTGTGCTCCAAAAGAGGTGGGGAAGAGAAGGAAGACGCACTCTAGGCCCAGGCCCCCCTTTGGCGCTCTGGGGTCGAATGCGTTTTGTCCGGGAAGGAGCAGAAGGAGCTGTAGCAGCTGAGGAGCAGTCCTCAGGTGGAATGGCGCCGCCTCCTGCCTCAGGAGCCGTTTCCGGTGTTGAGTGGCGCGCCCGACATGATTGGACAGGTGGATGACACCATCAGAGAGAGCCCCGGAAGTGAGAGACCACGGGGGACCCACTTCCTCTCGGAATGTCAGTCGCCAGAGGCAAACACTTGCCCACCACCGCTCCACCAGCCTTGTCAGTTTGGGCTCTGGAGGATTCCGCTCCAGGTAGGCGCGGCTCGGTTTTAACTGCACCCAGCTGTCTCTTCAGCTTTGAGGATAGTGGTTCTCCCCACAGCTTCCGTTCTCTGGAGGGCCTAAGTCGTTGGTCTTCGTTCTGTTCCACTTTTTCCTGCTCTGAGGAGCTGAAGCAGGAAAACGCGTCTTTCCAGGTGTGGACAATTTTTGTAGGTTCTTGGATGTATCAAGTCGGATCACAGAAAATTAGAAACCGTGTTGCTTTCTCCCCGCCCCTATTACTGCTTTCTGCGGGGTTCTGTCTAATGCATAAGGAAAAGCATTTAAACCTGGAAGATGGGAGATAAGCCGGGAGAGCGGAATGAGCACGGTGGAGCCTGCTTTATCCCAGGGGAGTGGGGGATGGGGAGAGAAGGCAGGCAAGGGCTCGGGGCGTGGGTGTGCCTGATGCTGGGTCTTCCAGGAGGTACAGTGCTAGAGAGATGCCAGATGGGAAGCGGGCCTGGTCAGGGGAATGTCAAGTGCAGCGGTAGCGAGGACAGGTGTGTGGGACGCCGTTAGTGCGCCTTGCCTGTTTGATGCAATTAACTCTCATTGTTTTTGTGCTGCTTTAATTTAACATTGTCCACACCAAGAAGGGACCGTGGATGGATGGCTTTATGCCTCCAGTCTCTTTACAGCCCCTCAACCCAGTACGATTGAAGTTTCATTTTCTGTTTTTATAATGAAAATGTGCTTATATTACGTAGGGTGTGGCTAACATCTTCATTTGTGAAACTGTGAAACGGGGGTGGGGGTGGGGAATTCTGAATTTTCCTGGGTTTTGAGAGTTTGTTTTGTGGCAGTGCTGTAGAATGAAGGAGGCCCAAATCCTGCCAGGTGCAGGATGGTCAGTTACCTGCAGTGGCCCTTCAGGAACATTCCCTGAGCTTCAGAGAGCCACTGAAGGTTTTGAGGACCTAAGGCAAAGTTAATTAGAGCAACAGTCTGGGAGCTGGTTACCTTGAATTGTGTTTTGCTTAAGCAAGTTTTCCTTGTCTGACCTTGGGCAAATTGCATAATCTTTTGAGGTTTCCTTATCTTTCAGTAGCTTTTTATGGTTGCCTGATTTTTACACCTTTTGAAGGTCCTGGGATGAAAGCTGTTTTGTAAACTGGTTGTATTATCAGGAAATGCCAGATTTAGAAGTTATTATTGACTGTGGTAGGCATGTGAATGCACACCCACTTCCCAAGAAAAAAACAAAAACAAACAAAACTCCCAAAACACCATCAGAGTTCAGCTGCTGGGTTGCCATGGGCACAGTGTTCTTTCATGGTATTTTGTAGAGCACCTAGCAGTCAGTAGTTACTTGTTGGTAGAAGTTGTGTTTTTAGTATTCTTTTCAGGTCAACCTTATTTATTGACTGTGGGATTCATTATATGCCACTGGGTGGCTTTTTAAGTGTCGCCATGGACAGCTGCCACTGGTTCTTATAATGTATGGGAAATAACCTGCTAAAAATGTGCAATCCCACGAGGTCATAAATGAACCTGCCTTTAAAAAAATAACACTCAAATTGCAGAAGGAAGAAAAGAGTCAGTTTCCAGCAGAGAGTTTACAACACAGAGACAGTGCTGCCTTGACCCTGACCTTGGGTCCATTCATCACCACGTCTGCAAAGTGCAGCCAGATTGGTAAATATTTATGCTGGTAGAATCAGCATGCCCTTTCTTTCATCTGACTTAAATTCTTTGAGAATATTGTGCATCTTTTTATGATATTATTTATTGATGCTTAAAAGATACGAGTGCTGCCAAAACTGTAGAGGCAAGTATTTCCAAAACATTGCAGACTGTTCTGAACTCTTGTCTGTCTCCTTTTTGTGATGTTGGCTTGCTTGTCAGGAGCTGGGAAACGTGGACAGTGCAAGGGAAAATGACTTAGTGACATGCAATCAGTACACCCCAGTCTGAAATGCACTTTGGGAATCGTTTCATGTCTGGGCTAAGTGAGCTGTTTGTATGTATGACCAGGGACTAGAGAAGATTCACTGTGTTCTCAAATATCCTCAGTCATTAAGCCATAAATAGATACAGAAAAGCTGTGTTATATAAACTTATTTAAATACTAACTAGTGTCAGGTGTCTACTCACAGGCTGCCATACCATGATAGGTACTAAGAAATGGAAAGCTAATAAAATGTAGACTACAGTGTCCAGAGATGTGTAACATGGGGATACATAAAAAAAAAAACCTTCTGAAAAGATAGCATTAAAAGATGTTTGTTATAAAAAATTAAGATTTATGATTTTTTTCCATTTCCCAAGAACTTTTCAGAGATCCCTATGTGCAAAGATTTCTTTCTTCTCTTTTTCCAGCAAAATAAACTTGCAGAAAGAGACTTTTTGAAGTACCCTTTACTGCAAAGTCCTTCAGCTGCTTCCAAATCTTACCAGTCTAAGAATACAGTTGAATAATTTAGATTTCTGAGATAACACTCTACAGAAAGATGGTTAAAGCCATATTTTGGTTGATAAGAGACTATAGAGAATAAAAGGTACTTTGGGAAAAGAGTTGAGGATAACAGTTGAAAGCAGAAGGGGCATCAGTTTAAAATTTGCTACTCAAAATAGCCTTCAGTGATTTCCTAGTTTTATTGATTTTGCCCTTTTTTATGCAGAAAAATGTGCAGACTACTGACTTTAATTGCATGTCTGAAATAGTAACCCTGTCCTCCTGAAACCAAAGCAAGCTTCATGGATTGGATTAGTGTTTGGTGCTTTTACCTATAGACAGGCTAACTCATCCCCAAATTCAGAACATGACCAATAACTGTATTTTTCCATTTGTTTTTCATTCACTCATCTCCTGTCTCAACTGCCAGAAAAACTATATACCGATTTTTTATTGTAATTTTGTTCAGTAAGATTCGGGCGCATGTGTTAGTATGTCAGAATAAGGTATTTTCTATTTTCTTTTGCTCATTTAGAAATTTTAAAAAGTATATCAGTCTCTTAGGACTTGATCTTTTAAAAAAAATTTCACATTGTATTGTTAGAACTCATGCATAATGTTCTATATAATAGCATATCTTACTGCTGTGTAATATTTCCTTGGGTGCATAACTAGGATTCTTCGTCAAATTTGTCATTAGACATTTGACATGCTTGATAATTTCTATTATGAGTGTTACTATGATTGTCTTATATATGTACAAGATTCCTTTGGTAATTGAATCTGACAGAACAGATTATGCTGTGATAACAAACTAACCTTTACAGAAAGATGACTTGGCACAATAAAGGTTTGAATTTGGTGGTGGGAGGTGATTGCCAGGGATGCCTACAAGATAGATGCCATAATCTGAAGAAGCCAGTGGCCAAGCCTAACTCAGGGGAGGTGGAACAGTAGGGGAACAGACTGTGTTTGATGAGCATCCACTCCTCTGCTTGGAGCAGTGAGCTTCCTAAAATGTGCAGTTCATGAATATTCAGTCTTGGCTGTGCCAAGTTGTTTCCCAAAGAATTGATGCAAATCTTTTCAAATCTTTTCTTTCAATAGCAGTGTATAAGAGATGTAGTTTGCCTTACAATACACCTAATCATTTTCTCTTTTAAAGTCCTTTTTTGGAGGATTTTGTGTGTGTGTGTGTGTGTGTGTTATCTTTGTAGCTTCATATAAAGTGAAGAGACACATTACTATTTTTTTTTTTTTTGGATAAAATAAGACATTGGCTTAAAATAAGTGTGTAGCAAAACTCTGGTAGTCCTGTCTCTGCTTCTTCCGGTGGCATTTTGGGGCTTCTGACCTTTGGACCACATTCCCTTGTACAGTGGATCTCTCACTAGGTTCGTTTGCCAGTCTTACTTTCTTGCCACATGGAAGGATATAAAACACAGATTATTTCATCCCTTCGCTTCAGTAAATGATTCAAGGATGGGTTTATGGGCCAAGTAAGTAATCAGAGGCTAATGCAAAAATTCGTATGTAGATGTCAGATGGAAAAAAGAGTATATATGAAGAAAATGAATGAATGAATATCTCTAATGATGCGGGATGGGAACTGCATGCGTGGGTTTGCTGGTGGCTGCTACCATGAACAGACTGAAGACTAAATGAATATGAAAGGAATGACCCAAGTACAGCATCTGCTGGCCTTCCCTGCGCTCCTTCGCTTAGTTGTGCCTGAAGACCACCCCTGATGGGGAGGGGTGGGGGGAATCCCAGAGCCTATGAAACTGTCACATAATGCAAAATAATTAATAAAAAAAAAGCACCCCTGGCTGTTTAGCTGTCTGAACTTAGGTTATGCTTGAACTCCTTGTGATTGCATGTCTGAGCGTCCTCATCAGCTGGTTAGTTACAGGGACTGAATCTTGGCCTTTAATCTTTTGGTTGGACTCTCTTCCTACAGATCTTTCTGACTTTTGGTTCTGCTTTGCTGGACTAAATTTTATTTTATTTATTTATTTATATTAAAAGATTTATATTATTTTCATTACAAAGTCAGATACACAGAGGAGGAGGAGAGACAGAGAGGAAAATCTTCCGGCCGATGATTGACTCCCCAAGTGAGCACAATGGCTGGTGCTGTGTCTCTCCGGAACCAGGAGCCAGGAACCTCCTCCAGGTCTCCCACACAGGTGCAGGGTCCCAAGGCTTTGGGCCGTCCTCGACTGCTTTCCCAGGCCACAAGCAGGGAGCTAGATGGGAAGTGGAGTGCTGGGATTAGAACCAGCGTCCATATGGGATCCTGGAGCGTTCAAGGTGAGGACTTTAGCCACTAGGCCACACTGCCACGCCCGAGGACTAAATTTTAACAGCTTCAGTTTTTTTCTTTGAACTCTGGAGACTCAAAACTTTGGAGTGGAAGGGGTTTTACGATTTGAGTAACCATTTGGAAGGGCACAGCATGAGGAATGTGTCACAGCACAAATTAATACATTAGACACTTTTGTCATTGCTCCCAGGCCTAGAAACTGATTCCCGAGTTACCTGCTCTGTGGTACTATAAAAAGCTCCGCATCCATCACCTCACACGGGATGGTGAGATTTTATCTTTGTACTTACCTCAAAGTGACAAATGGTTAATTAGACACATAAAGCATTTTATAACGTAGACAGTCTTGAACTAGAAGTTTTGCAGCTGACAGAGAAAGGAATCCCAGAGGGGGCAGGGGTCTGAACACTAAATAAATCCAGAACCTTCGCCAATGTCTCAATAACTGCCAAGTCAGCTTTGAGGCTAATTAATCAAAACAAATTTACAATTAAGGCTGCAAAGAAGCACTAATTACATTGCTTGGTGGGAGGAAAATGTGCTGAAAAGGGAAACTTGCAAATTAGACAGGAGACCTGGGCTGCTGGCCTGTCCAGAGCAGTGCTGGGGTAGCTGCAGGAGTCCTGTGGCACCTTGCTTCTCCTCAGGCACAGGTATGCCTCAGGCATCACGATTTTTCAAAATGTTGGTGGAAAATGGAATGAAGTGATGTTTATCTTGGTACATTTGTTTCCAGTCAAGGCAGGATAGGAGTCTCCAGGATGAGGCCCGTTCTTTCCAACAAAGTATGACCTTGCTAAACTCTTTGTCTTGACCTGTGCGTGTCCAACAAGGAGCAAAGACCACAAAGGCCTGGGATTCTGGAAGTACCCAGATCTTCCCCTTTCGTGTCTGCTGAGCAGGGCTTGTGGACAGCCAAGAGCAGCTTTTGTGTGGGCTACCTAACACAAAAGCATCGGGCTCAGATTGTTTATGACTGCTTTGCCATTGAATTTCTAACTCTGCATACTGAGGCACAAGGATTACACCTGAAGCCTGCTTCAGTTCCAGGACAACTTAAACAAACTTGAAGCAGGTGTAAATTTGACAGCTACCTTTGATTTAGTGCAGATATTTGATGATACTGAGGTACACTATTGCTCACTGTCTTTGTTATTATATTTTATCATGGTTTGTTTTAAAGATTTATTTATTTTTATTGCAAAGTCAGACCAAGAGGAGGAGAGACAGGGAGGAAGATCTTCCGTCCGATGATTCACTCTCCAAGTGAGCCGCAACGGGCCGGTGCTGCACCAATTTGAAGCCAGGAACCTGGAACATCTTCCGGGTCTCCCACGCGGGTGCAGGGTCCCAAAGCTTTGGGCCGTCCTCGACTGCTTTCCCAGGCCACAAGTAGGAAGCTGGATTGGAAGTGGGGCAGCCAAGATTACAACCAGCGCCCACATGGGATCCTGGTGCTTGCAAGGCGAGGACTTTAACCGCTAGGCTATCGTGCTGGGCCCGATATTCTGATTATTTACACTGTGCTACTCTCTGGGTTAGATGCTGGGGTACAGTGCTGAAAAAAGTATGGGTGGAGACTTGAGTAGTAATGAATAAAGGTGGAGTGGAGAAGGTGTTGGTGGAAGGAGATGGAATCTGAGCAGTGATGATAAGCACTCTCAAGGGTGGGCACAGTGGAGGCCAATGCTATGCTCACATGTCCACTTAAGAAGTTCCTGACCATGGTAGGAAAAGGCAAGGGTGCAAAAAGCCAGGTCTCTAGGCGTGAGGCCCAAAGGGAACATTCTTAGCCTTACTGTAATGGTGATCCTGTGCCACGTGAGTCCTAGGGTCAGCGCCTGTTCTGTGAGGCTTCAGCTACCTCAGAGTTCCTGAAGGCGAGAAAGACTTGACTGGTACAGTTCACAGCACATGCCTGTTGCAGGGAACAGAATTGGGGAAGAGGAATCAAGACATTACAGTGACGGCAGCAGAATATTGTGCTGCCCACCATGTGAAAGTATGTGCTGAGTACATCTTTGAGATAATGGCTATAGTAGAATGCCTTTTGTTTCCTCAGCTGAGCCTGTATAGTTAGTCACTAAGGGGGCATGGCACAGAAGCTAAGGGGGAAAAAGAGTCTGGAAAAAAAGTCCTGTGACGTGTAGTGGCATTGACAGTACTTTATTTATTTTAAAATTTTACTTCTTATTATCATTTTATGATATAGTTCCATAGGCCGATAGGTCCCTTACCCCCTCCCCAATTCCATCTCCCCTCATTGAGTTCCCCTATATCATCACTAGAGTATAGTTCTTCATACACAGTCATACGTCCATCAGTGCGGGCATGGCCAATGGCAGAGAGTCTAACATCCTATTGTCAAGCTACAGTCAACAGTTTCACTGGGAGTCCATCTTTGTCTGGAAGTAGAGATGCATACTGCATTGTATCCTCACATCTGGATATGATAGTCTACATTACACAGTTACTATACCTCCCTTAAATGAAAAGCCACAATACAAAATCAAAAACAGGAAGATAGAAATTTGCGATGCCATGAAATTAAATAATCTGCTACAAGATGTGATAGTCTTCAATACACAGTTACTATACATCCCCTTAAACGAAAAGCCGCAAAACATAATTAACAACAGGAAGAAAAAAAGAAATTAACAACACCATGAAGTTAAATAACATGCTACTGAATGACTAATGTGTTGCCGAAGAAATGAAAATCAAGTACCTTCTTGAAGAAAATGATGCTATTGTATGATGTATGAGTCATTGAGGAATTTAATGAGAGTTTTGATAAGATGAAACTAAAAATATCAAAATTCATGAGATACAGTTTCAGCTGGTTTTTGTTGGTGAAATGTGTCTCCTGTAGGCAACGAATAGATGAATTTTGTTTTTTAATCCAGTCCACTAATCTATGATGTTTGATAAGTCTAAGCCATTTACCCACAGGGTTAATATGAATTGGTGGTAATTTGGTCCTGTCATTTTAACAATGGGTTGTTCTTTGATTTAGTCTCTGTTGTTATTTTACTGGGATGTTCTTTGCATTTGCCATTGGTTTGGGTGGGTACTATTCCTTTTCTCTGTCAAGAGAACTTCTTTAAGTATCCTTTGTAGGGCAGGTTTGAAAGAGGCAAATTCCTTTAACTTTTCTTTACTGTGGAAGAATTTTATTTATTTTCAAAGACAAAGGAAAGCTTTGCTGGATATGTTATCCTAGGCTGACAGTTTTTTGCTTTTAGAATCTGGAATATGTTGCTCCATTTTCTTCTGGCCTATAGAGTTTCCTGTGAGACATCTCGTGTGAGTTTAACTGGCATTCCTTTATAAATCAATTGATTTTTTTCACATGCACTTTTAAAGATATTTTCCCCCTTATGATCGCTTGAGGAGAGCTTGATTATCATTTGTTGTGTTGAAGATCGCTTTTGGTCAACCATCTTGGGAGTTCTGTGTTCCTCGTGGATGTTGTTTCCCAATTCTGTAGATTAGGGAAATTTTCCCTTATTATTTCATTAAATACATTTTGAAACCCAGCTTCTCTTTCTGCACCTTCTGGGACTCACATTACTCTTATATTTGGCCTTTAATAGTGTCTTTCAATTCTTGAATACTTTTTTTAGCTTGACCCAGCTCTGCTTCCAGCTTTTTGTTTGTTTCCCCCATTGACAGAAAATATCTTTGAATTCTGAGATTCTTTCTTCTGCCTCCTTCATTCTATTTTGGAGACTCTTCACTGTAGTTTTAATTTGATCCATTATGTTTTTAATTTCTGATATATCATCTGATATATATTTCATTTGCTTCATTGCCTGTGTGTCTGTTGCTTTCCTGTGTCTGTCAGGCTCCAGGTACCCCTCTGTTGTAGTTCTGTCCTCTCCTGTTTCCTGGAATGTGCCCTCTCTGCCTCATAGTGGCTGATGTCTCCATCTGTTTAAACGTGTCCTTACCCTATTCTGCCATCTTGATTCTTCTGACAGTACTTTAAAGCAACATATATATCATAATTTTGAAACAATTAAACTTTGCTCTCAAAAACTCTTAAATAATTTAAAACCATTACTTTTAAGGAGTTTATACGTATAAAATAAGATAAAGTGGTTTCTGGGCTCTGAGTTGTGGTGCAGCTCATACAGCCATGTCACCTGCTATGCAAGCATCCTGTGTGAGTGCCAGTTGGAGCCCTGGGTGATCTGTTTCCTATCCAGCACCCTGTGAATACACCTGGAACAGCTAAAGTACCTGGGCCCTTTCCACCCATGTGGGAGAGTCAGGTGAAAGTTCCTGACGTCTGTCTGGCTGTTGAGCCATATAGTGAGTGAACTTGCACATGGAAGGCATCTGTTTTTCCTTTTCTTTGTCTTTTCTCTGTGTATCCTTCCATCTGTGTAACTCTTTCGAATAAATATATCTTTTAAACATTCCTGATGTTGTATACCTTGGGTTGTTATTAAAATATAGTATGTGAGTTAGTAGGTTTAAGGTGGGCAGTATAGGTGGTATAGAGTTCTTTTGAATAAAGGGGTTAGTCAGAAAAAATGACCAGATTACTGGACATGAATCAGAAGCTTATTGAGTCCTCGCTAGTACCTGCGATGTACACGCTCTTGTTAACTCTCCATGCATTAGGAGGTTGTTGTTTCTTCATTTTGTGTCATGAAAACTGGGACTCGGGCTCAGTAAGTTACTTATGGGAAGCCACACAGCTAACTAGTGGTAGAAATGGCATGCCAGCTAAACCTCGAGGGCTCATGGCATCACACTCTTTGGGTTTTGTTGTTATGTTGCTAGCACAGCATACGTGCTTGGAGACTGTCCCACCACCAGTCTTGTTAAGGAGAGCAAGAGTTGTATTCCTGCCTTTTCCTGTGGAGACATCCACTCATTTGGCAGAAGCATCATTTAAAAAAAATGTTTTCTCTTTTTATCTCAGAGGAGTATCAGTCTGTACAGATTTATTATTAATTCCATGATAACATGCTTAGCTGCTCAGAATTTTTTTACTGTTGCTTTTAAAATAAGGCCTGCCTGTTCTTGGAATTTCTGAGACTTTTATCACTCTGGGATGAAATATTACCTTGAAATAACAAGGGGGAATGCAGGAAAAGGGTAAGGAGCAGAGGAACGCAGGAAGAAGCCCCTTCTGCTTGCCACCCATCTGCTAAGACTAGGTAGTTATCTCATGAGTGCCAAATTTGGTGGGATGCAGGAAGGGAAGTTGTTTTTTTTTCCCCTCTCAAGTCACTACCATTCTGCATACACTCTGACTTAGGATGGTTTGATTTATGATTTTTGGCTTCATGGGTTTTGGAAAGAAATATGTTATTGTTCTTCATCTTTAACCCTTGGAATATCCAAAATAGGAAGTATCTTTTTATATGCTAATGAAATGATTGAGGACTGGGGCTTCCAGATAGCCTTCCTGAGAGGGTTTGGCTATCAAGGAGACCAACATTACTAAGTGCTCAGAATTTCCACATTCCTTACCTCCTGACCTCTTGTGAGGTTGAGCACCAGTGGTCAAGGATTTCATCAGTCTTGCTGAGTGTTTCCAGGTTGATGAAGATGGAGGTGCTAGAGGCTGGTGCACCTGGAGAGAACTCATAAGTCCTGTGTCCCTTCCCCAGCTTCTTGCCTGTGGGGAGCGGGTTGCTGAAGAAAGCCCGGTGGTGGCAGCTGTGGCCAATAACCCAGGACCAGCCCCTGCTCTGCACAGTGGAGAGGCGAGAGCTGGTCTTGCCAGCAGGTGAGGCAGATTTGCCTCCTCTCCAGGGCCTGGCCTGGAGGTTGCAGGTGAGGCAGATTTGCCTCCTCTCCAGGGCCTGGCCAATCAAGTAGCACCCAGTGGACCCACGGGAAAAAAGGATACATAAGCAGCCCGTTTTAGGCAGGACAGGGAGAGAGCTACAGGGAGCTACAGAGGACGGACGGATGGATGGGACAGACGATGACGACGAAGACGAAGTAGGACTGGTTGGAAGTAAAGTGGCTCTTGAAACAGAGCCTGGAGTGTCGGGTGAGTTCTTCCGCGGGTACGGGAGACCCCGGGGGACCCCAGTACTTGCCCATTACATCTCTTTCATCTGGGTGTTCACCGGCATCTTTGGAACTATCTCTGATAATGGGGTAGCTCCTGGTGGCTGTGGTTTGGATATGGTTTGAGTGTGTCCCCTATCGCAATGTGATGTGTGTAGTGGTGATGGGAAGCTGTTAGGTTACTAGGGAGAGGAAGGCTGTTCTCAGAAGGGATTAATGTGGCTTCTGTGGGACTGTAGTTAGTTGCTGTGAGAGTGGATTGTTGCAACAATAGCAATTCTGGTCTCTGAATCTGGCTTTCCGTCTCATCACATCATCTCTACCTGTAGTGTGTGCTCCTCCATGATGCCATCCACTATGCTAGGAGCTCTCACCAGGATACCACCATCATGCTCCTGAATTTCCAGCACTTAGAGATAAATAAGCTTAATTTCTTTATGCAGTATCCATCCTCTTAAATTGTATTATAGCAGCCAAAAAAAAAAAAAAAAGAATTAAGACTCCTGGGAAGTATCAACAGCTCCTCTAAATTCTGTGAGCCATCAGATGCTAACTCACATCCATGGGAAGCAGTAAGCAAGAAAGTCTTAGCATTTCTACCCCAAGACATGAGTTACCAGCTGATACAGCTTGCTTATTCAGAGTTTTGTTCCCACCTACATTCTTTGTGCTATCATTGCCAAAGTATATTTCTCTATATTGCAGACCCAATAATACAACACTGTTTTGTTCAGTTAATTTTAAAAGGAATACATGCAGTAGTACTGACAATTATCCACATTATCTTTTTGTCCTTTAACTTTTTGTCTTTTGACAATGATGTATCTGAGAGTGGATGATTTTGCATTTATCCTACCTGAAGTTTGACTATTTTAATTACATATCATTTTCACTAAATTTGGTCTTTAGGTTATTCTTCTTCTGTTCCTTTTTCTCTTCTAGTAAAATTCCTGATAGTCATGTTTTAGTACACTGAATGATGTTCCGTATTTCCCTGAGGCTCTGCTCGTTTTCCATTCTTTTTTTTCTCCTTTTCTTCAGATTGTATTATCTCTGTTGAACTATAAAACTTTGTAGTTATTATGTTCTTCGAGTCCAAATCTGTTGATTGGCTTTCTGGTTTTTCATTTTAATTATTATACATTTCTACTTCAGGATTTCAGTTTCTTTGTTGGTCTGCTTTATGGGACCAGACGTGGTCATCATGCCTTTCTTTAATTTCTTATATTTGGTTCCCTTGGATGTCCTTTTCTGCCACCTGGGTCTATTCAAAGGTGTTTCTATTACCTGCCTTTTATTTTCATGTGTATAGATCGTGCTTCTCTGTCTGTAATAGGATCTTATATTGAAAACTGGACATTTTAGCAACATTGTAGTAATTCTGTTTATACCCTGGGAGGCTGTTTTCTTGGTCATTTATTTTCTTAGTAATGGTAGAATTAATTCAATGGCATTGATTTTTCCCTCAGTTTGCAGTTACTGAAGATTTTTTCCTAGTTTTCCTCTTTGGATCAAGTTATCTATAAGTCACTCTAGATTGATACAGCACTTCTTTATTGGAAAAAGGTTTGTGTACCGTACCCCTAGGGCAGCTGGATTTTGCTTTTTATCTTTCGTTTTGTATGGATTGAAGCTACTGTTACAGTTTATTTATTTATTTATTTTTTATTATTTTTTTTTATAATCCATTTTATTGTATTGTTGTTGACAATCTTTACATAGTTAACTATAGTTGAAGGAAAATCAAGAAAGAGAAGAAAAAAAAAAAAGGTTCAGGGGGATAGGGAGGTGGGCAATGCTATTATGTCCATATTGTTTCCATCATGTATCTGAGGTAAAAGGGGATATTGAGGGAGAAGCCCCACCCGGTTTCCCGCCCACCCCAAGTCCCGGATGTGGGGCATGCTCTGAGATATGTGCTCAAGTGGAGTTAATAGTTCTCCAGTTATGAGTCACTGCCAGTTTCGCTCGATGAGGTGGTCCACTGATTGATATGGTCCATCATGAAGTCTCCATTTGTCCCATATTTCGCTGCCAACATGTAGCTGAGATGAATGATTGTCCTATTCTGTCTTCTGTCTTTTCTTGGTTAGAATTCTGAGTCCAGCAGTTCAAGTGGGGAGATCTCCAAAGATACTTTGAGGTATTCCCAGACCAGATTCTTGTATGTTCTAGCAAGCACAGGGCCCGGCACAGTCCATCACCCTGGTCAGCTGGTGGTTGCAATTGCTGTGTTGGTTCTGTTTTCAGTCCCGAGTTGCACTGGAACCAATGGGTGTTGCAGTCCAGTCTGGTTCGGCCCTTACATCAACCAGTGGGAGCTGCAGCCTAGTCGGGGCGACCCACAATAACCCCCACCAAGCCTGCCCCCTACCCTGGTTTGCCAATTTGTGTAGCAGAAGACCAGTCTGTCCCCCATCCCATTTGGCTCTGGTACTTGTCAATGGGTATTAAAGCTTAGTTCTATCTAATCGACTCAACCATCCAGCCCTCACAGATGTTGTTGAGTGCCTCTGTCTAGCCATCCCAGCCCCCGTCCTAGTTTTCATGCCCTCCCACGGGAATAGTGACCCAAGAAGGGGGAACCCACTTTTTCCCTCCCAGGTCTCTCTGTCCCGGTTTATGCACTCTTTAGGTGGTCCTGTGATTTGACTCGACAGAATTAGTCCCCAGTGCCAGCTTCTGCCAGCTGATGCTGTGGCCCTGATCTTGTCCACATGCAGCGCACAGGTGTTGTAGCCTTGCTTAGTCGTGTCTGTCTCTATCCCAGCCAACACTCCCCAGTGGGAGTGGTTGTCCAGCGAGGGGACCAGCCCCTTAACCCCCCCGCCAGCTCTGCCCCTCCCTTCCTGGATCTCACGTGTGCTGGATGGGTGCTGCATTCATATCCAGTACAGGCAACCACGCCCTGGCGTTCCATAATGTGTACTGGTTTTGTCGCAACCAAACCCGGCCCATTCCACACTCTGTTCTGGTGATCGGATTTGCCAGAGGATGACATGAACTGATTCAGCCTGGCCTGCTCCTGACCCATGCCGAATGCATGCCAGTGGGAAACTTTCCATGGCCTATTCTGGGCTGTTTCCAATCATGCTTCTCGCGCTTACCTGCAGGGACTGTGTCCTGCCAGAGGAGTTGCCCAGGCTCCTCCATCAGAACCCCTCCCAATGCCAGATTTTGCGCTTGCCAGGGGGTTCTTGAGCCAACCCTACTCAGTTCACCTCCTGTCCTAGCAGGAACAGTGGCTTTTCCTGGCTGGCTTTCACCCCATTCTGACTCTTGTTGTTGGATGTTTCAGCCCAGCCATGGCTCGTCCATACCCACATACAGCTCACACATGGCTCAGAAGGGGATTGAGACCCAGCCTAGTCAGTCCCACATCTACCCTGTTTCTCCATAACACCAGATGGTGCTGGGATCTGAACCGGCCTGGTGCATCCAATCCCAGCCCACACTAGTGCCTCGGGTGACTGCAACTGTTTCCTAGATAGAACGCAGCCCCCATTCCAGCACATACACCCCTTGGTGGGAACCTCATCTCAGCTGTGGCATCCCAGATTGGGACCGTTCCTAGCTGTAAATCATGCACCTGCACGTGGTTGCTCCGAGGACCATTAGGTGCCAGCCTGCTACACAAGCCGGAGCTTATCTTTTACTTGATAGGTGTTCAAAGCTCAGCATTATTAAGGGATTGGAAGTTCTTCAAAGAAAGAGTTACTGGCATTGGGAATCTTTAGGATTGACTCAGATCCCAGAAACAGTGGGGTCACTCTAGAGCTATCTCAGCAGCGATTCAGACGTCCAATACCCCAGAGCTCCCCGGCCGGGCGGCCAGCAGCCACAGCCTGGCGCCAAATGGCGCACTGGCCGCCCGGGCCCAGCCCGCCATGAGCCATGGGCACATGGCGGACTGGGTTCGGGATCCGAGCTAGACGTCCTCTCCCGCAGCCCTCGGCTCGCCTCTGGCAGCCGGAGGTTAAATCCTGCAGGCCCGAGGTTGCGCCCCTCCCCAATCCCGTTCACCCACCACCCAATGAGGGTGTTGGGTGGGTCCCGGACATGCCCAGTCACGGAGGCCTCCCCCCTCGGCGTACTCACCCCAGAAGGAAGCAGGCCGCACCCAGGCATGTCCGGGCCCAGCCCGCCATAAGCCATGGGCACATGGCGGACTGGGTTCGGGATCCGAGCTAGACGTCCTCTCCCGCAGCCCTCGGCTCGCCTCTGGCAGCCGGAGGTTAAATCCTGCAGGCCCGAGGTTGCGCCCCTCCCCAATCCCATTCACCCACCACCCAATGAGGGTGTTGGGTGGGTCCCGGACATGCCCAGTCACGGATACTGTTACAGTTTAGTAGCTTTATATTTCTGTCCCCCTGCATTCAGCCAAGAGTGTATAGCTTGGATACTCCCACTTTCATGGCTCCTGAAAAGGAGCATCCTTGAACATAATAGTATCCAGGGCTTTCCAAAGAAACAGACCTAACAAGATGTATGTATCCATACAGAGAGATTAGTTTAAGAAAAAGGTTCATGAGTTTGTTGGACTGGCAAATCTGAAATTCTCAGGGTAGGTCAGCAGGCTTGCAGGAAGCAGGAAGGCATTCTAGAGGAAGACTTCCCTCTTTCTAGGTGACATCAGGCTTGGTTCTATTAAGAATTTCATTTGATTGAATAGCCTACTCTCTTTAAGGAAGATAATCTGTTGCACTCAAAATGTACTGATTTAGAGCTGGCATTGTGGCATGACATGCTGTGCCTCCTAAACCTATAATGCCAGAATTCCCAGTAGGCACTGGTTTGAATCCCATGTGTTCAACTTTCAACCCAGTTCCTTGCTGAAAAGCCTAGGAAAACGATAGAAGGTGACCCAAATGGTGACAGCCCTACACCAATGTGGGAGACCCACTTTGCTCCTGGCCTAAGGATGGACCAGCCCTGGCCGTTGCAGCCATATGAGGATTGAACCAGTGGATGGAAGATTCTTTTTGTGTGTATCTCTCCTTCTCTTTCTGTAACTTGGCCTTTCAAATAAATAAGAAGGTACTTATTTAAATGAGAATATCATCTAAAAATACCATCACAGAAAAATTCAGTTTGAAAAATATCTGGCATAGTGAAATGACACATAAAACATAAAATTAACATTAACTTGGTGGGTATCATTATATGTTTAAGCATGGGCCCTAGGTTAGTATAATTTATTATTCAGTCAATATTTGGTCAAAAACTGTTTAAGCCTCTTGTGCCAATAAGGCTTCAGTTCAAAGCTGATAAATGTGTGACCCTTGAGGAATGTTTTCACATCTCCCCAGCATCCTGTCCTGAGAGCTCCTGAGTGAAACTTAGCCATGCACGTAACTTCCTAAACTCAAAGTTGGCTATGATCTCAATAAGAGTTTTCTGGTTGTTTTCCCAATGTCCCCTATGAAAACTTATGTTCTGCCCTTTGGCTTGTAACATGAAGCTGCAATTCTCTTAATTGTTCTCCATCAAGGTGAGAGAGTCTGGAGTTATCTATTTCCTGTTCTAAATCAATTCAGTTGTTGGTGAAGCAATCTGTTCTTATGGTCTGCTGTTGTGGGGGGGTCCCTCCTGGGTGTGGCAACCTGGATCTGAGTTGTGGCGACCATGCTGAGAATAATTGGGACTCAGGAGATGCAAAGGCAAGTGAAAATGCACATTTTATTGAGTTTTTCTAAGCACTTTTACACTCAAACTTTTGCAGGGCAGGGAGTTAAGCTACTTCTTTTGTTGTTAATTACATTGCATTATGTGACACAGTTTTATAAGTACTGGGATTCCCCCCACCCCTACCCAAACCCTCCCCCCATGGTGGATTCCTCCATCCTGTTGCATTACCACATTTCAAGTTCAGTTGAGATTCTTTCATTGCAAGCATATACCAAGCATAGAGTCCAGCATCTTATTGTCCAGATAAGTTCAACGGCTTGTTGGGGAGACCATCTCTGGTCTGAAGGTAGAGCCGGCAGAGTGTCATCCCGATCAATTAAAAGCCCCAACGTAACATCAGGAACAATTTATAATGTTATGGAATTAATTGACATAGTATTGAGTAACAATATGTTTTAAAAAAATGCAAGTTCTTAACCATATCCTGTGACTTCTTCATTGACATTTCCATTTTAGTTTATATACAACCGGGTTCTATACACCTTAAAATGGCTATAGATTACTATTCAACTGTCTCATATCTATTTTCATTATAGTAGTTAGCATTTTATAGCGTTGAGGCATAATTTTGCTGAACCTGGCTGTTTTTTGGGTAGCCTAGACTGGCTTATAACTCTAACAAGACATATGTCAACAGTTTACGTGCAGAACAGTTTTAGGAGGGGTGTGCAGAGAAATCTTCAATACCTTAATGAGGAGTAACTAATCTTTGTGTCCCAGCTAATAAGGTATAAGTGAATCCATGCTGTTTCCTGTCTGATTGTAAGCTTTCCTTGTTCTCTGTCTGTCTATTCTAGATTTTTTGCTTGTTTGTTTTGAAGGGTTTCTGGAGCGATCCTGATGGTCATTGCCAGAGAGCCAGGGACCAGAGAGAGCTCCCCTCCTTAGTCCCGAAGGAAGTTTACTCTTACTCTGTTTCTGGGGACCGCTCAGGGCTGCTGGCTGTTGTTCTGATGCCCTTGGATCCTGTGAGGAAGGATTTGAACTTCTTCCATCCCATGTGGCAGATCCAAGCGGGAGTGGATGACCTCAGAGTTCTTGGCCTCTAAAGGCACTCCAGTTCCCCGTGGTCTCCTTGTCTGTTGGGATGTAGTCCTTGGTGCCCATACTGATAGTCCTTGGTGAGGATCTGGGAGTCTTCAGGGTTGGTATACAAGCCTCTTCCTGTCCCCCTGTTCCACTCTGGGGTCCCCCCCTGCTCTGTGCATATGACCTCCTGTTAAGAGGTTATCAGGATCGCTCTTGATTCCCCCTATATGTCTTTGTAGTTTAACTATTGTGTAATGCTAATTTGAGTCTGTTGTCTATGAGTTACCAGTTATGAACCTGGTAGGTTGTATTTCACGTCTTCCTCACACATTCTAAGGAGATGGAAGACTTCTCTGCTCTCCCGCTCCATTACGGAATAACATAGGGTATTTTTTTTTTTTTTGACCTAATTTATTTTTTATTATTTTTTTTCTGATTTGTGTGTTTTATTTATTTATTTTTCTTCATTAATTACATTGTATTATGTGACACAGTTACATAGGTACTTGGGTTCTCCCCACCCCTCCCCAAACCCTCCCACCATGGTGGATTCCTCCACCTTGTTGCATGAACACAGCTCAAGTTCAGTTGAGATTCCCCCATTGCAAGCGTATACCAAACATAGAGTCCAGCATCTTATTGTCCAGTCAAGTTCAACGGCTTCTTAGGTATATAACATAGGGTATTAAAAGTATATTCGGTTTTACAGTTCTGTGATGTAGATCATAAGCAGTCTAACTCACATTGATTGTTGGTTCATTGGTTACTTCCCAATATCTTATTGCATGTGGGATAGGCTGTTTGAGATTGAGATAATATTACATTTTTCAGGTACTATTTTTTGGATTGACATAATTTCATCTTAAATTAAGGCAAACGTGGTATCCAACCTTTTGGGATTGGCTCATTTCCCTTAGCATTATGGTTTCCAGTTGGGCCCATTTGGCTGCAAAGAACTGCATTTTGTTTTTTTAATAGCTGAGTAGCATTCCATGGAGTAAATGAACCATAGCTTTCTTATCCAGTCTTCTGCTGATGGGCACTACGGTTGGTTCCATGTTTTTGCAATTACTGATTGTGCTGCTATGAACATAGGGGTAAATTTTTGTTTCTTGTGTAACAGGTGTTTTGGATATATTCCTAGGAGTGCTATTGCTGGATCATATGGTATGCAGATTTCGAGTTGTCTGAGTGTTTTCTATACTGATTTCCGTAGAGGCTGTACCAACCTGCAGCTCCACCAGCAGGGGAGTAGATTTCCCTTTTCCCCGCATCCGCACCAGCAAGTGTTGTTGGTGTATTTTTGTATGTGGGCCAATCTTAGTGGCATTAGGTGGTATCTCATTGATGTTTTAATTTGGATTTCCCTTATTGCCAAGGAACTTGAGCAGTTTTTCATGTGTTTGCCATTTGGGTTTGTTCCTTTGTGAAACGTCTGCCCATTTCCCATGTCCATTACTTGAGTGGCTTGTTTGTTTTGGAATTTTGGTTGTTTTGGAGTTCTTTGTATATTCTGGAGATTAGCCCTCTATCACCTACATAGTGCGCAAAGATCTTCTCCCATTTTGTGGGTTGCTTCTTTATTTTGTTGATTGTTTCCCTTGCTGTACAGAAGCTTCTTAGTTTGATGAAGTCCTATTTGTTTATTTTGGTCTTGATTGCTATTGCTTTTGATGTCCTTTTTAGGAAGTCAGGACCTGCCCCTAGATCTTGCAGGGTATTTCCAACATTTTCTTCCAAAAGTTTGAAGGTCTGGATGTAGGTTTAGGTCTTGTATCCATTTAGATTTGATCTTAGTGTATGGTGAGAGATGTGGGTCTATCTTTTTGTTTCTGCAGGCTATCAACCAGTTGTCCCAACAGCATTTATTGAAGAGACTTTCCCATTTGCCTGGATTGTCGTTTGTCTTTTTGTCAAAGATTAATTGACTGTATCTGTGTGGGTTTCCATCTGTTGTTTCTATTCTGTTCCACTGATCTTCCTCTCTATCTTTGTGCCAGTAGCAGGCTGTTTTGATAACCACCAGCCCTATAGTATGTCCAGAGGTCTGGAACTGTGATTCCCCCTCCTAACTTCCTGTTCTTTTTTTTTTTTTTAATTTATTTTATTTTTATTACAAAGTCAAATATACAGAGAGAGGAGGAGAGACAGAGAGGAAGATCTTCCATCCGATGATTCACTCCCCAAGTGAGCCGCAACGGGCCGGTGCGTGCCGATCCGATGCCAGGAACCAGGAACCGCTTCTGGGTCTCCCATGCGGGCGCAGTGTCCCAATGCATTGGGCCGTCCTCGACTGCTTTCCCAGGCCACAAGCAGGGAGCTGGATGAGAAGTTGAGCTGCCAGGACTAGAACCGGCGCCCATATGGGGTCCCGGGGCTTTCAAGGTGAGGACTTTTAGCCGCTAGGCCACGCCGCCGGGCCCCTAACTTTCTGTTGTTGAGGATGGTTCTAGCTATCTTTTTTTTTGTGTGTGTGTTTCCAGATGAACCTTTGAATCATTGTTTCCAGTTCCATGAAGAATGTTTTGGGCAATTTGATTGGGATTGCGTTGAATGTATATATTGCTTTTGGTATTATAGACATTTTAATGATACTGATTTTACCTATCCAGGAGCATGGGATGTTACTCCATCTTTTGAGGTCTTGTTCAATTTCTTTTTAAAGTAGTTTGTAGTTTTTTTCAAATAGGTCTCCTACATTTTTGGTTAGATGTATTCCTAGATACTTCATACTTTTCTGTTATTTTGAATGGTATCTTGCTGGTTAGATCTTTTTTCATCTTGGGGCTGTTTGCATACACTATGGCTATTGATTTTTGTTCATTTAGTTTGTACCCAACCACTCTACCAAACTCTCGTATAAGTTCTAGGAGTCTCTGTATTGAGTCTCTTGGTTCTTCTATATAAAGAATCATGTCATCTGCGTATGGTGAAAACTTGATTTCTTTATTTCCCGTTTGATTTCCTTTGATTTCTTTTTCTTATGGCCTCTGCGAGCACCTCTAGGACTATGTTGAATAGCAGTGGAGATAGCGGACATCCTTGTCTTGTTCCAGATCTCGGGCAAGGGTTCCAGTTTTTCTCCATTCAGTATGATGCTGGCGTTGGGTTTTTTATAGATTGCTTTGATTATGTTGTGGATTGCTCCTTCTATGCCTAGCCTGCTTAGGATTTTTACCATAAAGTGGTGTTGGATTTTGTTGAAAGCTTTTTCTGCATCTATTCATGCTATTAAATGATTTTTGTTCTTCAGTTTTTGGATGTGGTGTATCACATTGATGGATTTCCAAATGTTGCTTTGATTATGCTGTGGATTGTTCCTTCTATGCCTACCTTGGTTAGGGTTTTTAGCATGAAGTGGTGTTGGATTTTGTTGAAAGCTTTTTCTGTGTCTATTGATACTATTATGTGATTCTTGTTTTTCAGTTTTTGGATGTGATGTATCACATTTATGGATTTCCGAATGTTGAACCATCCCTGTATTCCAGGGATGAAACCTACTTGATCCGGATGACTGATCTGTCTGATGTGTTTTTGAATTCTATTGGCTAGGATTTTGTTGAGAATCTTAGCATCAATGTTCATCAGAGAGATAGGTCTGTAGTTTTCCTTCTCAGTTAGTTCTCTATCCAGTTTTGGGATTAAGGTGATGTTGGCTTTTAAACTTTATTCCTGTTGTTGATTTTGTTGTATGGCTTTTTATTTAAGGGAATATCTAGAAACTGTATAACCGAGATTATCATATCCAGATGTGAAGATACGGTACAGTGTGCATCTCTGCTTCTAAATCAAAGATGGACTCCCCATAAAACTGGATATATCTTGGCTATAGGATGCTGGACTGTCTGCCATTGTCTGTACCAGCAATGTCAGGTTACACTTGAATAGCAGAATGATGGAGTTATAACTGCTTATGAAGGTTTATACTATTGTAATAATATGGGGGAATCAGTCGGGGTGAGGGAATTTGGGGAGGTTAGGGTAAGGGATATCCCAGAGCCTATGGAAATGTATCAAAATTAAAAATAAAATAGAAGGAAAAAAGAATTTAAATGTACCTTAAGAAATAAAAAAAAGATTGCTTTAGTTATTCAGACTTTGTTGTATTTGCATATGAATTGTAGCAGTTTTTTCTGTATCTGAGTAGAATATTATAGGTTATGATTGAGATTGCATTTAATATGTTAATTTTCTTGATAGTTTGGACATTTTGGTAATAAATCTTCCAAACTATCAACATGGAATATTTTTACGTGTTTCGATCTCTTCTGTTTTTTTCTACAATGTTTTGTAATTTTCATTATAGAAATTCCTCACATCCGTGGTTAAATTTATTCTAAGTAGGCCCAGTGCAGTAGACTAGTGGTTAAAGTCCTCCTGTTGCACCCGCTGGGATCCCATACAGGGTCCAATTCGTGTCCTGGCAACCCCGCTTCCAATGCACCTCCCTGCTTGTGGCCTGGGAAAGTAGTTGAGGACGGCCCAAAGCCTTGGGACCTTTTGCCCATGTTGGAGAGCCGGAAGAGGCTCCTGGCTCCTGGCTTTGGACCGGCGCAGCTCCGGCCATTGCGGCCACTTGGGGAGTGAAGCAGCAGGTGGAAGATTTTCCTGTCTGTGCTCCTCTTTGTAAATCTGATTTTCCAAGAAAAATAATAGATAAATCTTAAAAAATAATTCATTCCAATTTATTTAAAAATTTTTACAGGTATTGTGAATGGGACTAATCTTACATGTTACATCTCAGTTGTGACCTTTTCTTAAATAAAAGGGCTATTGATTTTTCTATTGATTTTGTATCTTGCAAATTAAACAAGCTCTCTTATGAGTTCCAGTAGTCCAATTTTGTGATTCCCTTTTATTTAGAATCATGTCATCTTCAAACAAGGGTAATTGACTTCCTGCCTTTCAAATTGTAACTTTTGTTTAGTTTTTCTTGCCTAATGGAGTGCCTAAGGGATCTGGCTAAAACTTCCAGGAGTATATTAAGTATAAGAAGTGACAGTGGACGTTCTTTTTGGCTCCCAGTTTTAGTGACAATTCCTCCAACTTTTCACTATTCAGTGTGATGCTGACTATGGCTTAGTCCTGTTTTCCATGCTTAGTTTGAGGAATGTTCCTTATGTAATCCTTAAGGATTTGTTTCAATTATGAAAGGATGTTGTATTTTATCAAATGCTTTCTCAGCATATGTTGAAATAATTATGTGATTTTTATTCTTTTGGTCAGTGTGGTGTTTCATATTTATGGTTTTGCATATGTTGGATCTCCCCCACATTCCAGAGATAAATTCAAATTGATCTGGGTGAATGATCTTTCTGATTTGTTGGTGGACACAATTACTAATATTCTGGTTATAAATTTTTTTTCTATATTCTCCAGAGATACTGACTTTTAGTTTCTTTTTTATCTTTTTCTGGTTTTGGAATTAAGGTGTTGTAGGCTTCTTAGAAGGTGTTCAGTAGGACTTAACTCATTTTCAATTGTTTTGAATGGTTTGAGAAGAATTGGAATTATTTTCCAATGCCTAGTTGATTTCAGCTTTGAAGCCATCTAATACTGAGCTTATCGTTGGAGGGATTTTATAGTACTGATTAAATCTCAGACTTGGCTATTGATCTATTTAGATTTTTTGTGTCATCATGACTAAGTTTAGGTAGATTGCATTTGTCCTGAAATCTGTCTATTGGTTTCTATATTTCCCAGTTTGTTGGCATAGCTGTGGTAATTCCTGAGGATTCCATGTCTGTGTTATCCAGTGCTATAGCTTCTTTTTTTCTTATCTGATTTTATGGTTTTTGGGTCTTCTCCCTGTTTTTTTTTCTTGGTTAGTTGGAACAGTGATGTACTGATTTTTTTTATTTTTTCAAAAATCAGCTCTTCAATATACTGGTCTTAAATATCATAGTTCTGGTTTAAATTCTGCTTTTCTTTTCCAATTTTAATTAGTTCTTTTTTCCTCCTAGTATTTTATTTGTTTTCTTCTGTTTTTCTTGAGATGATCTACCAATTCATCTACCAATTCATTTATTTGATGCCTTTCTGATTACTGTATATTGATATCATCTTGGTCTCTTTTTAAACAGTATTGTGTTAGTCTATTTTGTCTGATGTTAGATTGGTTACACCAGCTCATTTTATCTTTCTGTTGTCCTAGACTATCTCTTTCCATTCTTTCATTTTTAGTCTTTATATCTTTGTTGGTGAGGTGTATTTCTTGTAGGTATGTGTCTCTTTTTTTAATCCATTCAGCTTATATGTATCTGTTGATTGGAGAGCTTAGGCAATTTGCTTTCAGGGTTTATATCAAACAGTGTTGATTTTGTCCTATTTTTCATCAGATTTCTCATTTGTATTTTTACTAGGCGACTTTCTGCCTTCACATTGTTTCATAATGGTGACTGTTATTCTCAATTTATGTGTGTAGCACATTTTAAAAACAGATTTATTTTTTAGTTTAAAGGCAGATTTATGGAGAGCAGAGAGGCAGATTGAGAGATTTTCCATCCTAATTTGCATACCAAATGGCTACAACAGTTGGAGCTGTGCTGGTCCAAATCCAGGAGCCTGAAGCTTCTTCTGGGTTTCCCAAGTAGGTGAAAGAGCCCAAGAATCTAGGCCATCTACTTCTATTTTATTCAGCACATTAGCAGGGAGTTGACTTGACAGGGGAACAAAAAAGAAACTGGTGCCCCCATGGGATGCCAGCTGTGCAAGGCAGACACTTAACTTAGTATATTATGGCACAAGTTCCAGGTGTAGCACAGTTTAAAGTATTGTTTGTAAGACTGGATGGTGGTAGCAAATTCTTTCAATTTATGTTTGTTTTGTTCATCTTCATTTTTTTCAAGGTTTATTTCTTTTTATTTGAAAAGCAGTGTGCAGAGATTAGGAGAGACAGAGAAAAAGACTAGCTGGAGTTGAGCTAGTCCAAAGCCAAGAGCCAAGAGTTTTATCTGGGCTTTCCATGTGGGTACAGGGTCCTAAGGTATTGGGTCGTTCTCTACTGCTTTCCCAGGTCCAAGCAAGGAGCTGAATGGGAAGTGGAGCATCAGGGACATGAACTAGCACCCATATGGGATCTTCGCATTTGGGGGTGGAAGATTAGGCAGTTGTGCCACTGAACTGGACCCTTCATCTTCATTCATAACATCTTTCTTACGTTTGTTTCTTTATTTGTTCATTTATTCTTAGACATTTCTAGTAGTACTTGTTGGTTTTCTCCTCTCTTGGTTTTTAGTCTTTGAGCTATGTCCCCATTCCATTGTGGAATTCCTGCGCCTTTATTGGTCTCTAAAAGTGTGGTCTGTGTGTGGGCAGTATATTCTGGTCATTGTTAGAGTGTGGAGTGGGATTCCAGGATGATAGATGACTCCCAATTTGGGCATGGTGAATCTCCTCTTTTGTCAGTGTGGGGGAATGCAGTGATCATTGCTGTTAGTGAAATCACAGCCTCACCTCTTCTTTTTCAAGGTGATCAATGCCTGAGTTTAGCCCACAAGTGTATTATCCCCACTCATGCCTACACATATACCACACATAATATCTCTGCAGTTCTCTGTGCCCAGTGAGCCAGCTAGACAGCACACACAGTTACAGAATTGCCAATGTTTGCACATAAGGCTGCAGTAGTCCCAGGATGTTGAGGGATCACTCATCTGTGTGAGCCAGGCCCAGCCATGGAGAGAACACAGGCATTCCTAGCACCAGTTACATAAGTCTGCCCCACCTTAGTAGCTTGTGATTTGGAGCTTGTGGAAGTTTCAGGGTGCGTTCGTGTCTCACATTCCCTGATACTGCAAAACCCCTACCTGGCCACCAGGCTAGACTCAAAGTCAGTGGGGAACATGGTTTCATCCTTTTGAGAGCAATCACTGAATCTGCGTGTGCCTGCACAGAGCCAGGTGTGTGATGTAGCCGCCACAGCTGTCATGACCTTTGCTGATCCTAGTGATGTTTTCTCCTTGCTGGTCCAGGTCCCCTTCCAAATGGTGCCCCCTGTCCACTAGTCTGAGTGCTTGGTAGGGAAATGGGGGAAATAAGTGTGCTCTTACTCTGCAATGACCTGCCGGAAGCATTAGCTCCCACTCTGGTTCTGGTCCAAACTCAGTCCATCAGTTGAATTTTCAACAAGGGTGCCAGCGCAACTCAGTGGAGGGAATAATACCCTCCAAAATGATGTTGGGAGAGTTTTATATCCAGATACATAACAGCCTAAACTGAAAAAATCTTGTGAGCAAATTATGAATTAGGCAGTGCATCTTAGATACACCAAGAAAAACATGGGTAACAAAAAACAGAAGTTGGAATAATTTTGAAATTAAAAACTTTCGTATTGTAAATGATGCCACCAAGAAAGTGAAACTGCAGCTTTCAGAATGAGATAGAATATTTGAAAACATGTGTCTAATAAAGGACTGATATTTGGAATAAAGAAATATGCATAAGCTCCATAATATAAAACACAACCCAATTAAAAATGAGCATAGGTTTTAAATGATATTCTCTGAAAAGGATATGGAAATGGTCAGTAAGCCCAGTACAAGCTTATTTTTTGGTAAGAAAAAAATGATAATCCACCTTGAGATCTTTGAAACATATAAGACTTAGGAGTATAGTATAATCTCTTAGTGTGTTTGGTAAATAATACCTTGCAGTTGATAGATTGAGAGTATAGACATTTGAAGAAAGTGGGCCCAGATTCTGTTCTGATTCTTGAAACTTATGATTTTGAAGTTAACCTCAGAGATATTAATTACCTTTCAAAATAATATTGAAAATCTCCTGAGCACGCACTTTGCGTCAGGCATTCTGGTTGTTTCTCCATGTCTAATTTTGGTATGTCAACCTTCTGGCAGTTACAAGTTTTATTTCCTTTTGCTAATAAGTCCCTTGGAGTACAGAGAGGATATATAACTTGTTCAAGATGACACAGCCAGTAATTGGTGGAGTTGTCATTAAAACTGAGTCTTGAAGCAAATCTTAAAAAATTGACTGTTTTATTTTTACTACAAAAGAGATAACAATGACATTTATTTTGTAGAACTGTGAGAATTAAATAAAAGGATACATGTGTAGAAGTCATGATAACATTGTGTAAGAATTTTAGAGTTACTTAGAATTGTTTTCATGTTTGCTGTTCCTAAATATAGAGCTCCACTTAACTCATCAATGCATTCAAATAATGGCTCAGTTGTGCTGGCTACTGTTACAATGATGTTATTCTCATTTAGTATTGTAACCACTTAGGAAAATGTATCTGACCATTTACAGTAATTTCAATTTTTTCCTTTTGAAATTGGTTGTAACTTTGTAGAAATTCAATATTAATTATTTCAGAGCGTTAAGTCAAAATGCAGTGAGATCATCCTCTAGATGTGCATTCCAAATGATTCAGTTAGCCAACTTCTGTTCTTTGTACATGCATATGGCAGCTGCTCATATGTAGGTATATTTATATATTGTTTGCATGTTTCATTTGTATTTGACAGTGTAGGAGGCAGTATGGTGAATTATCCATCTTTGTAATTCTAGAACTTTGAAAATGTATTTCATAGCTTATGTTTGACTCTAAAATCAACAAAAACCTTATAACCATAACACAGAGAGAGACAAATTCAGCTCTCAAAATGGCTCACAGGCCTCCTAGAATTTAACTGTAGCCTGATGGAATGAGTATATATGTTTAACTAAAGAAAATGTCACTCATAAGGAAGGTAGATTGTGAATGAAAGTGTAGATGGAATTATAGCTTGCTTTTCTAGGTAAGTCTATGTGATGTTTGACTTTATTTGTTGGCGTGGGTTGCATTGTATTACCCAAATTAAACATCACTTCAGAATGTGTATGCATAGGTGTTTCAGATGAGATCAGCAGTGAATCAGTGGGTTCAGGAAGGAGATGGCCCAGGCCAGTTTAGGGGAACACCTGTCCGGTATGGGGAAAGCCTTGCTGAAATGGGCACTCTCCAGGCCATGGTGGGAATCAACAGATGAAAGGTAGAAGAATGAGGAATTCTTCCTTTTTTGCTTCGGTTTGTATGTTTGAGTTAGGACAGCTCATCTCATGTTCTCCAACTCTTAGACTGGGATTTGTAGCATTAGTGTCCGTGGTATAAGGCCTTTAGATGTGAGTGGGAACCAGGTCATTGGCTTTCTTGGATCTCCAGCTTGCAAACAGAAGATCGAAGGACTTCTTGTCTCAAGTTCATTCTTCACGATTTTTCTCTTTGAGTGACCTTGTATGTGTATGTGTACATCAACTTGTTCTGTTTGAGTAACACAGTCATTGTGGTTAAGTATTCTGATGGCAATAACAGTTGTCTTTTATAAACTCAAAAATTAACATATGGACCACCTACCTTAGTTTCCCTTTGTCTCTTTTTGGGACCAACCAAGTATGAATCCTGTAATCCAAGTGAAGTCCTTGAGTCCTGCATCTATGTAAATGCATCAAAGTTTTGCTACTTTAGGGGGCTTCTTTGTTCTTACTAAAGTAGTCCCTAAAGCTAGTTTATAATGCTCCTGTGTTCTTTCAATGTGATATTTGCATAAATACTGACAGGATATCCATTTTGGATGAGATCTCATTTGTTTAAGGATTTTGTTTGAACAAAGACTTGTTTCTTCTGGTCTTCCTTTCCTTGTGAATGTTTCCATCACCTAAAATATATTACATCAGCTTTGGGTTTTGGCTCCTTGAGCACCATAGCAGTTGGGAAGAACAAGTGTGTTGCAAAGGCAAAAGGGAGCAAGAAGAAGAAAGTGGTTGATAGTTTTCTAAGAAAGAATTTGTACAATGTGAATGCACTTGCAATACGTAATGTAAGAGATGTTGGAAAAACAGTGATCATGAAAGCTCAAAGAATCAGAATTCTGTCTGATGGCCACAAGGGTCATGTGTTTGAAATGAGTCTCATTTATTTGCAGTATGTTGAAGGTCCATTTAAAAATTTCAGTGAATTACTGAGAATTGTCAGGGAACTACTGTGTAACTTTCTTGGCTAGGATCTTACTGTGATAAAATTTGTTCTGTGGCCAAAAATGGCAGACTGTGGTTGAAGCTCATCTTGCTGTCAAGATGACCAGTACCTTTGCCTCATCTGTTCTGTGTTGGTTTTACTAAAAATCTGACAATCAGGTACAGAGGACTTCTTAGGCTCACCGTCAACAGATCTGTGAAACCTGGAAGATGATGCTGGAAATCATGACCTGAGAAGTGAAAAAAATGACTTGAAAAAAGTTGTCAGTAAATTGATGTGAGATAGCATTGGCAAGGCATTAAAATAAAGTTTGCTATTTGTTTACTCCGACCATGACATCTTTGTTGGAAAAATAAAAATGCTGAACACGTCTGTAGTGAAGGCAGTAGTTCTGGAAAAACCACTGGGGGGGGAATAGGTGCTAAGTCCAGATGAACTGATGGATAGGAGCCATCAGTGCAGGACTGTTCAAAAAGTTAGACTTAAATGGTCACAAATAAGAGTCCATTTTTTTTTTTGTTGAAAAATCGTGTACTTTTCTCTTATTTATCTTTTCTTGTGGTGATGTAAGTCATTAACCTAGTGATCGGCAAGAACTCTTTGTTGCCCTACAGAATAGAAAATGGTGAGTGTTCGGTTATCAGAAGTTTACTGCAGTATTTTAATTTATTTTGGTTCAATATTGGCCATTATTGTAGGCCCATGATAAGTTTGCTGATATTCAGCGTTAGGTATTTCAGGCATTCTATTTTTTTTTATTAATAATTTTGCATTATGTGACAGTTTCATAGGCTCTGGGAATCCCCCCACCCCTCCCCACGCCCCTCCCCCCTGGTGGATTCCTCCACCTTGATGCAGTATTACAGTTCAAATTCAATCAAGATTCTTTTCAGGCATTCTATTTTATGATATATAGTATATATTTGTCTTTATCTGAGATAAGAAATTGGAATAAAATGCCTAAGGTAATTTTAACCTGTCTTATGGTATGAATTATCACTTTGATTTTAGCTTTAAAGAATAAACTTGTAAGCTTATTTTATCTTTATTGACTTGATGATTTGTTTCTGGAATTAGAAACTGACTTTGCTTAGTATCAGTGTAGGGCAGCATCCTTTGAATCTATCATAAACGGTGACAAACAGAGATGTGTTTTGATTAGCGCCTGCCCTCCAAGTCACCCCTACACAAAAACTTTTATAGTTAGGGCACAACCCACTCCTGCTTATTTAATCAAACAAAATATCATATCCCTTCTTGAAGTAGAAAGAATTTAATGCTGAAATCAGCCTGAGTTTTATTTATGAACCAGTTGCCTGTGAAATATGCATAGGCATTTGAAATTAGTCATAATGAATAGAAATATTCATATTCAAAAAGTACGTGGATCATTTCCTGTCTTGTGGTTAAAACAGGCTAGGAGAGCAGTGGCCTCCTGTCACTGCCATTATCATTCCACATTTCTCTTTTATTGCCTGTCAAACATGTGTAGATTTAATGACCTGGAGAGGGATCAGAGAAATTTTTCACAGCACTGCATGTTTATTAATGTGCCTCCTGTTCATTGGGATGTGATAGTGTCAGGGTTATGCTGTGGTATTGTAGGGGACAATTAGAAGTTGCTTTATTCCTGATAAGAAGGAAACTGGTCACTGGTTAGTAGTATAGGGACAGCTTCACATCCTGGTAGGCACAGGCGAGGGCGCAAAGGCCACAGAGATTGGAAGAGGGGATGATAGTTGCTAAGTGTGTTCTGTTAGAAGGTACTGGGGGGAGCAGCAGCAGGGCCTCTTAAAGGAAAGTAATGGGTAATAATGGATGCCAAAGTAATTTGCAAATGGTTAAGGATGGAAGTCTTTGGAAAGAATTACATTTAGTTCACTCAATGAAATTTAGTTCAATTCAAAAGGAGCTTTTTGATCAACGATTTATTTGAATATATGTAAATTTTGACCTTGACCTTGAACAGAAATAAAATCTCAGGAGTTTATCAAGGTTGGGAACAGAGGTCTATGTCTTCTTTTGGCATTTGATAAGAGATTTTTGAGAAACTGATGTATAGGATGTTTGCGCGTGTTAGAGGAAGCTGAACAAAACGAGGCCTACTCTCCAATTGTGTTGAGGTTTCCTTACAGCAGAGTGCCACACATTTACAGAAAACGTGATTTGAGATTGATCAAAATAAAATTTAGGAGAGAAGGAAAAAGCTAATATTTACAGAAACATTTATCTTTGTTCAACAGACACTAACTTAGGCAGTGCCTCCCGATGTACCGGGAGCATCTTGGGGATACATCTCCAGTCCGTACAATCTGGTCATGCTTTCCTGCAGCACAGTAAGCTTGATATGGGCTGAATTTTATCCCTGCCAAATTCACAGATTGAAATTCTAGCCCTTGTTCCATAGGGTGTGTCTGCATTTAGAGATAGGGACTTTAAGGGGGAAATTAAGGCATATGTAGTCATTCCTGTGATTAAAAAAAAATCTGTGGGGCCTGGCGTGCTAAATCCCCACCTTGAATGTGCTGGGATCCCATGTGGGTGCCAGTTTGTGTCCCAGCTGCTCTGCTTCCCATCCAGCTCCCTGCTTGTGGCCTGGGAAAGCAGTAGAGGACAGATAGCCCAAAGCCTTGGGACCCTGCACCCCTGTGGGAGACCCGGAAGAAGCTCCTGGCTCCTGGCTTTGGATTGGCTCAGCTCCTGCTTGGGGAGGGAACCAGCAGACAGAAGATCTTCTCTGTCTCCTATTCTCTGTATCTCTACCTTTCCAATAAAAAAATAAATTTTAAAAAGGAAATATGTTCTTTAAATAAATCAAATCTGTGATGCCCAAGTTTCTTATGAAGCATGACATAGTATTTTCATATAGCCTACACATATCTTTTTGCTTTAATACTTTAAATTGTCTCTAGATTACGTATAATTTGGAATATAATTGCTATGTAAGTACTACACACTGTGTAGGTAATAAAACATGTTTTCAACACAGATGCCAGGTTTTTCAAACAAATGTTTTGATCTACATTTGGTTTACTGTGGATTTGGAACCTACAGATAAGGAAGGCCAATGTAGAGCCTTTTAAGAAGAAAACATTAGGATACAAACATACTTAAAGGGAAGACAGAATGAGGACACTGGCAGAAGATAGTGATTTAATACCTTGAGTTTGAACTTGTAGCTTTTAGAACAGTGAGGAGATGATTGTTGCTTGTGCCACTGAGTCTATGGTGGTTTATTATAGCAACTCTTAAGAAAACCCATCACAAGTCTGAAAGGAAGAACTATAATGTCACTGTAAGATGAAAACGTGATTTTAAAAAGTTATATATTATGTTTATGAAACTAGTGAGTTATTTCCATAATTTGTATACAAAATTTCATAGTCATTGAAAAGATCAGTAGTAAGGACATATATTTCTGATTTCCCAAGAGAATCACGAAGTTTAATCAAAGGTAAATGTTTTGTATAAATGGGCAGCAAATACCAAAACAAGAAAAGTCAGGATATTTAGTATATGTGCTGCTGAAGCAAGCACAAAGTCAGGATATTTAGAAAACTATCTTATAAAATATCTTCTGGGGCTGGCACAGTGGCTCAACAGAATAATCCTTTACCTTTAATTTTCAGCATCCCCTAAGGACACCGGTTCGTGTCCTAGCTGCTCTACTTCTGTCTAGCTCTTTGTTAATGGCCTGGGAAAGCAGAGGAGAATGGTCCAAGTTCTCGGGACACTGCACCAGTGTGGGAGACCGGAAAGAAGCTATTGGCTCCTGGCTTTCAGTTGACCTTGGTTCTGGCTGTTTCAGACATTTGGGGAGAGAAGCAGTGGATGGAAGATCTTTCTTTTATTTTCTATTTCTGCCTTTCCGATAAATATAAACAAATCTTTAAGAAAGGATATTGTCTACCTATTCCTTACATTGACTATCACATTCACGTGTGACAATATACTTTAAAAAAAAGTTGTTCCAAAGAAAGCAAGCCAGACATGGCTAAGGACTCAGCATTGTCCCATATCATAAATACCCAGTATGACCGGGTGTGTATCTCTAAAGATAGCTATCTTCATTTGAAGAGTAAAAGGGAAACAGATTTGTCTTAAATGAATCTGCAGGGGATAAACAGGACTGTATTCTTAGATAATGCAGGCTCAAGGAGGAATGGTGGACACACAGGAAATGAGAGTCTGGGGGATTTTGTGGCCTTGTTAGGCAGAATGACATGTGCTCTGCTTCCCATCATCAAACATGACCGAAGGCTTGGTCTTCAATTATGGATGCCTGGTCTAGGCTGGCAGTTCTGAATCTTCTACCCCAAACTCCTTTTGTGTTTTTCACTTTGAATTTTTCCTGGTCTGTCACATTCACTTCGTATGTGATGGTTCCAGTTAGCTCTGTATTGGTTAATTACTCTGGAGAGGAGCTCATTCCCGTAGGCCAATGTTTCTTCCCATCCTTACTCACTCCCCCTTTAATAATTCCATTGTAATCAGTGAAAATAGCCCTGAGATAAGATTGAAGAAAAATCTTTTCATAGGAGACTGTGGGTGCTCTGCCATTACGTAGAATCTATTCAGTATTCAGTGGCAGAAACACATAATTGAAACCAAAGGCAGAAATGGAAAATTAACCTTCTCCCAGGAATTATTCCCAAATTGAGTTTACGGCTACAGATTATGGATTCCATACAGCTGTCTAGGTTAGGTTAGGCCAGGGGGATTTTCTTACCATTGATTTCTGCTGTGATCTTTGTGAAAGCGATCCCTGAACCTCATGATTATAGTAGTTCAATTCACAGTATCTAAGATAATGGAATCAACCCAGGTATCAACTGGTGACTGGATTAAGAAAATGTGGTGCATGAGTGGGATGAAACACTGCTCATCTGCACAAGCCAATGAAATCCCTTCTGCAAACAGATGGGTGCGGCTGGAGCCATGACACGGGTCTGGTCTGATATTTCTGCATGTGGAGAGCTAATTTTCTCAACATTATTTATTGAGGAAACTGTACATTTTTCAAGGAGTGATTTTAACTTATTTGTCATAAATCAGGTGGATTGTTCATATATGGATTACTTTCTTTTTTCCTGTTCTGTTGATCTACAACATGTCTATTCTTGTTCCAGTACCAGACCAGTTTGATTATAACTGCCCTGTAGTATGTCTTGAAATCTGATGTTACTATTCCTCCAGCTTTGTTTTTGTCATTTAAAATTGTTTTAGATATTCAGGGCCTCTTGTGTTTCAATATAAATGTTAGCTCTTTTTTTGATTAGGATCACAATGTATTTGACTAGCCAAAGACTGCAACATCCAGGCTGGGCCAGGCTACAGTCAGGACCCTGGATCTTTGTCTTGGCTTCCCATGTGGGCTCAAGGGGGGAGAACTTGGGTCACTTTCTGCAGCCTCCATGGTGCATTAGCAGGGAATGACGTCGGCAAGCAGCGTGTCCATGGCAAGGCAGGACTGTGACTTGAGAGCCGTAAGCAGTGTGAGATCTGTGTACCTACTTCCCCATTTACATAGCTGAACAGTTTCAGAAATTGTGTTGTGAATAATAACAGGAAACTTGCTTGGCATTTGTTACGTGCTTTGTTAGTGTTGCAGTACAAATGTAGGCATGCTGAGTATAGATTCCATGCTGTTAACCGTTATGCCCACACTGCTGCTCGTGAAATCAATAAAACAAGCGTCAGGATGGTCCTTTGATTCACTCAAGTGGCCGCAACGGCCAGAGCCGAGCCGATCTGAAGCCAGGAGCCTGGAGCTTCTTTCCAGGTCTCCCACATGTGCAGGTCCCAAGGCTTTGGGCCGTCCTCGACTGCTTTCCCAGGTCACAAGCAGGGAGCTGGATGGGAAGCGGGGCCATTGGCATTAGAACCGGCGCCCATATGGGATCCTGGTGCGAGCCAGGTAAGGACTTTAGCCACTAGGCTCCTCCCCTGGGTCCCAGGATCTAGACTGTTTTATCTGTGAGAATGAAAGCAGAATGTTGCTTTCGCTCACACACAGAAAACTTTTCTGGGAATCTTTTTGTTGGTGATAAAGTCTGGAGCAAAACTCTCCTTAATTTCTGTTCCACTCATAGCACAGTGCTTCTATGATGTGCCAAAGCTTTATTGAGTTGTAATTAGACTGTCTGAAGGAAAATTGCATGCTATTTTAGGACTTCTGGGTTCCCCAGTTGCTAGACTAGGAATAAGCTGAAGGTGCCAGCCAGATGGGGGAAGGGAGAGACAGAGGCTGAGATAACTCATAGATTTCCGTATGTTCTCTTTGAAGCAAGAACTTTCCTTTAAGACTTGACTGCATTTTCATTTTTTAAAAGATCTATTAATGTTTTTAATTGGAAAGTCAGATATATAGAGAGAAGGAGAGACAGAGAGGAAGATAATCTGTCCGAGGGTTCACTCCCCAAGTGACCGCAATGGCCGGTGCTGAGCCAATCCAAAACCAGGAGCCAGGAACTTCTTTCCAAGTCTCCCACATGGGTGCAGGGTCCGAAGGCTTTGGGCCGTCCTCGACTGCTTTCCCAGACCACAAGCAGGGAGCTGGATGGGAAGCGCGGCTGCTGGGATTAGAACCTGTTCTCATATGGGATCCCGGCGTGTTCATGGCAAGGACTTTAACTGCTACGCTTTCGCGCTGGGCCCACGACTTGGCTACATTTTCGCCAGTGTAGATTTGTCTTTATGTTGCTTAATGACTCCTGATATCTATATGTTAGCCTATTTGTTCCCTTTAGTTTGATTAAATCATCATGTTATCATTTTACACATCTATCTATTTTCACTTTCTGAGTGTGTAGGAATGCTTGGCAAGGTCTTCCTAGAGGCCCTCCTGGCTTCCTGTCTGCAGAGCCACGAGCCTCCCCTGCGCATGACCATTCAGAACGCCCTCGCTGATATGGTGGCCCTGCTGCTTGCTGTACAGATGTAATCAAATCTATTAATGCATTTGTAGATCAAGTTTATTTCTCTTTTATGGAAAGTGGTTGAAGAGAAATGGCAGAGAAGAACAAAGAGGCTGGTGTATGGTGGGTTCCATGAGGGAGTGTCCCCTTCCAATTGCCTCACAAATCATGGGAGCATTTTCTTTAGCAATAAACTCTCTTGCTGAAACTTGGGCTGAATGTAATTTTCTTTGGGGTGAGATAAGGGTGACTAAGGAAATTAGCTGTTGGGGAAGGAAGATGGATGTCAAGGATTTTTTCCTTCAGTCTAATTTCTGGCTGGCCTCTCGTGGAGCGTCCTGCTCTAATTGCCTGTTGGGTTCACCGCCTTGCTTCAGGTAATTGTAAAATTAGATAATAACATTTGTACCGCATTCTAAGGGAGGGTTATATGTGGAGGACCATTCTGTGTATTATGCACTAGAACTGAAGTTTGTATTGACACTTACACAAAAGGACAGTTGAAAAAGTAAGCAACCCAGCAGAAGAAAGGAATATAGCTGACAGAGTTCATCAGAGAGTACGGATTCCGAGCACCTGTGTAAACGTGTTGGCTTCCCTGCCAGGCAAACAGATGGCCACTAGAGGTCAGTAAAAGGCAAGTGAATGAGCTCGCGTTCCGCCAGCAGTCTCCCCCACACTGAGGTTGCTTCTCAGACTGAATACTCGAATTTTGAAAGACGTTATTTTAAAGATGTATAAAAGTGGCATTCAAGGGGGAGAGAAGTGGTATGGGAGAGAAGCACAGAATAAAGAACTTTACCTCCAAAAGCAAACAGAGTCTTCACCGAGGCTCCACAGTAGAAGCTCTGTCTGCATTGTTGTGTGAGAGGGGAAGGGGATATTTACTTACATTGATCTCCGGGTGTGGATCTTAACTGGTGTAAGAGATCAGACTGCACACTTCAGGGCCTTCCTGCAGTGCTGGTAGACAGCTCCCTCCTTGGCTCCAACAACAGACTCTACCTATCTCGGTGGCTTTTGTAGTCTGCAAGTTTCTGGATGGCAGGAAGCTGCTTCTCACACATTTTACAGCCCTTACTATTTGCATATTGCTTGGCTACAACCTTGTAGGTAGTCAGAAAGTTGTGGAACCATGCATATGAATCATCCCTGAGATTTCATCACTAATATTTTTTTTTTCAGTTTTTTTTGAAGTGGATAATGCCATTGTTTCCACACTGATATCATCTTTTTTTTTTTTTTTTTTTTTTTTGTATCTGGGGTCAGGGGAGAAACAAAGGGAAAAGCCCCACCCAGCCTCCCGCCCATCCCAGGTCCCCAACAAGGCATGCTCCAGGGGTCCTGCTCAAGCAGTTTTGATAGTTCAACAGTTCTGAAATGCTGCCAATCTTGCTGTTCCAAGCATGATGAAATCTCTTCAGAATCCACTGGCTGACATAGTCTCTTCATGGTTGAGGTTCTGAGAGCAGCAGTTTATGGAAGGATCCCTAGAGAAACTTCGTCTGAGGTGATCCCAGACCTGATTCTTTGTGTGTGCTTGCCAGTACAGGGTCTGGCACAGTCCATCACCCCAATCAGCTTATGCACATGCTGGTGGTTGCAATTGTGGGTCAGTTCTGTTTCCAACCCTGTCTTCCACATGAACCAATGGGTGTTGTAATCCGGCCTGATACTGACCACTTCATACTCGGCCCTCACGCTAACCAGTGGGAGCCTAGTTGGGGTGACTCTCCATAACCACCACCAGGCCTGCCCTATACCCTGGTTCCCGTGCTTGCCTGTATGTACAGCAGACTGGTCCAGTCTACCCCACTTACTATTTAGCTCTCATACTTATCAATGGGCATTGAAGCCTAGTTCAACCCAACCAACCTGCTCTCCAGCCCACACATGTACTGACAGGTGCCTTTCTGTCTAGCCATGCTTGCCCCTGTCCTGATTTTTGTGCTCTCCAGTGGGAGTGGTAATCCAAGAGGGAGATGCCCACTATCTCCCTACTAGGCCACTACAGCTTCTGGATTGTGCACTCTCCAGGTGACTCTGGAGTTTAACTTGACAGATTAAGCTCCCAGTTCCAACCTCTGCCGGTTGATGCTGTGGCCAAGCCCAACCAACCCTCACCCACTCTAATTTATGCTTGCACCAGTCAGAACAGTCAGCCCACCGTGGCCCTTCCCTGATCTAGCTCACCTGAGGCCCACTGGTGTTGTAGCCCTGCCTGGTCTGGTCTGCCCCCCTGAGATTTCATCACTAGTTTTTAAAAGGTATAACACTATTTGAATGTGTGTATACTTCTCATTGGCTAGAAAATGTAAAATGGATAACACCTGTGTGTTGTCTTTCCTGTCATGAAATAAGTCCAAATGATTGTGCTTTGATTTTGTCCACTTAGTTATTAATTTTGGGTCAAAGGCAGCACTGGGTACTAATGTCTTCAGTTAAAAATCCAAGCTTAAGAGAGTGCTGTCACTGTAGAACCAGCTCTCTTGAGCAAAATCAAGAAGGATTGCAAAGCTTTTCAAAATGATGGGTGCTAATCTGGCAAGCCATTCGGCCCTCAATTCTCAGGTTGTCAGATTGTCTCAAGGGCCTCTGCAGGGTGGAAGGCTAGCCCGACTCAGATCCTGACCCTGGCATTGTTTTGTCCCAGCATTAAGCACTTTGGCTTTAAGAGAGGTTGTTTCCCTGGGCTTTGTGCATTTGGAACCCAGTCTGGCATCTACCTCTTCAACAGTAGGTGGCTCACCACTGTGCCTTTGAACACAGGGCCCCAGTGGAAGCCCTTTTAACTGCTAAATATTTCTGGAAATGTTTGTACAGAACAGGGAGCTCAGCAGGCTGTACCTCACCCTCACCCCTACACTGGCAGCTAAGCCTTTGAAATGGCAAATGTATAGACCTGCTAAGCTCTTACAGTTGGCCCCTGCTGGTGACATTTGCAGAATTAACAGATAAATGATTCCATCGAAATAATCTTTTTAAGAATCTTACCACCCAAACTTGATTAGGATTCACAAATTAGCTCTAAGGTGACATTTGACTTAGCATGAATTCAGAATTGAAATCTGATTATGTTCACATGGGCCCCATTATGCCTTGTGGGACATGTTGCTCAAGCCTCCCTCTTGTTCAGCTGCAGCTGGTGTTGGATTTGAAGGTGTCATTTGAAAACGTGTGTTCCCTGTGTTAGGGCATGTGGCCCCTCAGAAGCCCCGTAGAATAGCACCAGTGTTAGAGGTGAGGAAACCACTGTTGCTGGTGATGACTGATGTCACTCCAGGAATGGAATGCCGGAACTTTGTGCGCAGTTTGTCTTCCACTAGGTGTGATGGTGGACCATGTGTGTTAGTTGAGAATGACGTCACTGGTGTCCAATTGTATCACAAAATGACACTATCAATACCAAGAAAGACACAGGGAGCTGGCTATTTGCCATACAGATGGGCATAATGGGCAGAGTCAAATTGTACCATTACTGGTTAAAGCCATCTTTTCTTTTTTTCTTTTTTACTCTAAAGGAGGTGAATGTGGAAAAAGATGAATGATGTGTATTTAGAAAATTAAAGTGATTTTTAACTTATAGGTTAGTTGGGAGCAATTACTTTATGAATAAAGATGGGCTGCTGGAGAAAGGTTTGGGCCAGGCTGAAACTTGTCTCCCACATGTAGTCCGAGTTCTTGGGCATCATCTGTTTCATTCTTAGGTACATTAGTAGGAAGCTGGATCTAAAGTGGAGCACTTGGGACTTCAATAGGCACTTCTATGGGAGGCCAGTATTACGAATGGTGGCTTAACTGGTTGTATCACAACATTGCCACAAGACTGTTTCATATAAAGAGACTTATTTTTAGCAAGAGCAATAAAAGAACAATGTTAGGTTCATAGAAAAAATGAGGAGCAAGTAGATTTCTCATATCCTACCCGACTCGCAGACAGGCTCCCTCATGATCAATGTCTCTTACATTCATGATACGTTTGCGATAATTGATTTAAGAAGGAAAAAAATAGAAAGACCTCGGTTCTATTTGATTGTAAATGTGGGCCAAAAATGACAGTCATATCCCAAAGTGATCATTTTGTGCTTGTATTTGCTTGTATTCTACATTGACTTCTGCATGTCAGAGACAACATGCTATTTCCAGTTGCATCTATTTGTTGCAAAAGGCAAAATTTTGTTCTTATGACAGTGTACGCACACACACACATACACACATACATACATGAAACATTTTCTTTATGCAGTCATCTGATGGTGGACATCCAGGTTGACACCATGTTTTAGCTGCTCTGAACTGAGCTGCAGTAAACATGGTTTGTACAAATAACTGACTTGCTCATTCCGTTTTGTTTGGATAAGTTCCCAGCAATGGGATGGCCAGATCACATTGACTGATTTTTCAGGTGGCTCTGAGGACTCTGCTGTCTTCCATAATGGTTATACCAGCTTACATTCCCACTCACAGTGGATTGGAGTACCTTTCCTCCCACACTGTTACCTTCATTCATTGTTGTTTGATTATTGGATGATCGCCATTTTACCTGGGCTGGGGTAAAACCTCACTGTGGCTTTTGCTTGCGTTTCCTTGATAGCTGTTGGTCTCTGCTCTCTGTAGCATTTAGACTGCAGACTTCTCTCTCCCACTCCCCTGGGCGTGCATTGCCTCTGCTTTTTTCCCTGCATGCCCGGCAAAATCAGCACTTACTTTCCCCTGGTCAGCCATCTTGAAATCTTGGCTACTCTTATTTGTAATGGTTTTCAATCTCAAGAATCTTAAAAATTTATTGCGTTTAGGTTAAATTGTATTTGACTTGAATTAAAAAATTAAGATATATTAATACACAGTATCGGTTTGTTTAAAAAAATTTAATGTGATTTCCATGTAGTGACCACAGTAGTTGATACTTTGAAGTTAGCAAAAATTAATATTTAACATTTAAGTGCATATAAGGAATAATGAAATAATTTAACACGAAACTCATTTGAAATGCCCCCATCATGAAGGAATCATCATTTAAATTTTTTTTAGATTTATTTATTTTTATTGAAAAGGTGGAATTACAGAGAGGAAATACAGAGCAAAAGAACTTCTGTCTGCTGATTCACTCCCCAAGTGGCCATAACGGCTGGAGCTGAACTGATTCGAAGCCAGGAGCCAGGATCTTCTGGGTCTCCCACACAGATGCCCAGTCCCAACACTTTGGGCCATCCTCTACTGCTTTTCCAGGCTACAAAAAGGAAGTACCCGGGACACAAACTGGCACCCATATGGGATCCCAGTGTATGCAAGGTGAGGATTTTAGCCTCTAGGCCATTGCACTGGGGCCATCATTTAATTTTTAATCTGAATTTCAGAAAAAGTGTGGCAGGGAGAGCACAGTAGTCTGTGAATCCAGGGACCCTGGTTAGGTTCTGGCTTTGCTCTGGATCCTGCCAGTTCACTGGTATTCTTCACTTTTTTATGTGTAGCATATGTGGTTGGACTAGATGATTTTCTAAGATTATGTTTAGCTATACTGTACTGTTTGTTCCACAGTATTGAAGTTCTTCCATAATGGGATGTAATGTAAACCCAAATATTCTTGTTTTATTGTCCATGAGAGGCTTACTGTATAGGTTTATGCCCTTCTGTGAATAATTGAAAGATTGCTTGATTTATCCTCATAGCATTACCTCTGTGGTTTTGGAAGAGCAGTCAAGTGTAGAGTTTTGATCCATTTCCATAGTGCTGGGCACATATGCGGAGTCCTCCCATAGCTTGGCAGTGATTGACCCAGGGCTGGTTCTGACCAGTTAGATTCTTTTTGTGGGCTGATGCATGGAAGGAGACAAAGCCTTTCTTGGAAATATGCAGGAATTGTGCTTTGCAGTTTTAGGATTATCATTTATATTAGCTATTTTGTGCTTAGACTGAAGTTCTGTTCTGCCACACGTGGACATTGAAGGGAATCAGAGAATGACTTTTTCTGCTTGCCCTGAGAAGTATGGAAGATCTATATCTGTTTGTCTCTCTCTTTTGATCGATGGAATTGTATTAGTTGCCTATAGCTCTGATAATTTGGATTAGAAGCAAAGATGAATATATTTTTTAATGAAGCTAGATGAGTAACTGCTCTTGTTTAATTGCCTGGGTTGGCACTGATGTATGTAAACCCTTACTTGTTCCAGCCTGAATCCAAACTTCTACAGTGAGTTGGGCCATCAAGTACGTAATGCAACGCTCTGGGAAGGTTTATTTGCAACACTTTGTTTAGTACAGAAAGGCAGATTAACTCTATTGAGAGGTCATAATAAACGACGTGTATTATTAAGGGACATGTTACATGTAACCTTCTGTTGTATGTACTATGTGTATACCTAATACCAATATTGACTAGATTTGCTGTAATAATCTCAATAAAATCTAAAACATTGCCAGATGATTGATATTGTGCCTTATGAAGAGATTGTTGCTTTGCAGGGAGCAGCCCCATCTCAGAGGAATTTTTTTTCTCCAGGCTTGGTAAGATTAGGAAGAATATGAGACACATCTTTGGCACTGTAATATTTTTTTCATTATAAATATCATTTACTAATATTACCAATAAGTTGGTGTCAGATCTTCTTGTTAATAAGTCTCTAGCATCCAATTCCTAATATATGCCTTTTTTCTTATATTCACTGTACTTATTATCCCCTGCAAAATATATATTTTTAGATTAATGCATAAAATTGGTACAGTAGTATCGCATAATAGTAACTGCACAAAGCCTGGCTCTCTCTAAAACCTGTTGCTCAGAATTCCCAAACTCGGTGTTACTGACATCTTGGACTAGAGAACTGTGTGTTGTTAGAGACTGTGCTCTGTCTGGTAGATTATTTATTATCATTCCTGACTTCTGATAGCATCATGGTTATAAATTGAGACGATCAAATGTCTTGTGAATGACAAATTCTTCCCTGGAGTTGAGAAGCACGGCTCTAACTCAGCTCAGTGAGTGATGAAATATCCCACCGGCTGGAGATTTCTGCAGATCATCCCCGAGGATGGGTTAAGGCCATGTCTGTCTTGATCGTTTCTGAATTTCCAGATACATAGCACTAAGCATTTGTTGACAGATGACCCTTTTACTTGATAAACAATCCATTTCTTTTTAGAGAAAGACTTATTTTTATGTGTTTGAAATGCTGAGTTCCAGAGTGGGGAGAGAGAGACAGAGACACAGACAGACAGACATTATGAATGTTTAAGAAGAGAAAGGTGGGATAGGGAAGAAGATTCATATCTTCTACCTGCCATTTCACTCCCAAGATGGCTGGAATAGTTGGGGTTGGGCCAGGCCAAAGCTGGGAACCTGGAACTCCATCTAAATCTGCCATAGAGGTGGGTTGAGCCAGGGTACTTTTGACATCCTCCACTAATTTCCCAGGAACATTAAGAGGGAGCTGGTTTTGTAGTGGAGCAACTGTGACTCACAGGCGATGTCATCATGTCAGCCGGAGGCTTAGCTGGTTGTGCCACAGTACTCTGTCCCTCCCTCCCCTGCAGTCTTGACTCCTGTGGTCTCTTCTCAGACACATTAGCCTGTTCTATTTAAAATGCATTATTTCATTTTACTCCATGTCCTCTGCCTTGTGTCATTCCTCTGCTGAGAATCCTCCAGAAATGTTTTACCTGATTTGGAATAGAAGTTCAGGTTTTCAGTGTGACCATTCCTAATTTGGTCCTGTTAGTTCTGTGAGCTCACCTCTTCTTGTTATTCTCTACCTTACTCTCTTCAGTATAGTTCCTACTGCCCCCTTGCTGGATCTTGAATGCTAGTCACACTCCCACCTCAGGCTCCTGGTCTCATCGCTCTTCCACCTGGAACAGAAACCACATAGACCCCCTCTCACCCCAAATTAATGTTAAAACTTTTCTACAAAAGGATCAGACATTAAATATTTTATGAGTCGCATAAAGTATCTGTCAGAATTTCTCAGTTTTGCTGTCACTCTGAAAAATCAGTCGTGGATAGTACCTGAATGGATGATGAATGTGTATGTGTTCAACAAAACCTTATTGACAGTTTGAATTTCTAATAATTTCCATGTAGCATGAATTGCTATTTGTATTTTGATTTTTAAAAAACATTTAAGAGTGCAAAGTAAATCTTTGCTTACTGGCCATATATAAATAGATAATAGGCCAGCACTGATGCATGGGCCAATTTGTTGACTTTTAATCTGATAAAATGTCACTCCTTGGTGAGTCCTTCTATAATTATGCTGTTTGACATTCTATCCTTCATTACTTATTCATTTCCTTGTTCCATTTTTCTACATGCCATTTATCATCCTCTGATATACTCTGTATTTTACTTATTTGTTACTTGTCTTCTGCTGGCATGTGAGCTCCATCAGGGCTGTGACTCTTGACTTGTTTCATTTTGTCCCAGTTTATTTTATGCTGTTTACCTTGTGTCCATGGAAGAACACTGCTGAAAATAAATGCCCAGTGAATATTTGTTGAATGAATATTTCTGGGCAAGTGAGTACTGGACTGTGGGAACCTTGTCTTCCATGAACAATTTGCAGACAGTGTGACCTGGAGGTGATTTCTCCCTCCTCTGATTTCCCACTGCACTTTCTCCTTGCATTCATTATCCCATGGGATTTGTTTTATCAGCTGTGTGCAAGGCCTCTGCCATCTGCACTGTGTTATATGGTTACATAGTGTCTTTTTAAAAAAATATTCTCAACTATTTTGATGGACAGAAATTGGATTGTGAAAAGGAAATGGGAGAGACAGGGAGATGTGTTGGTGGTTTGAGTTGATAATGGGTTCAACTTATGAAAGATTGCGTGAGTGAAAGAAAGGCAGAAATAAAAGAAGCTTAATGATAAGGAGGCACTTGGATTTAGTTAGTAATTGGATATGAGAAGTCAGGGAGAACAGTCATAGCCAACTTCCAATAGTGAGTTTTAAAAGTGTTATAGTTGTGGCAAGTTTTCAACCTCGTGGTTGGGACATTACATTATACGTTAGAATGTCTGGGTTTGAGGCCTGACTCCAGCTGCTGATTCCTGCTTCCTACTGTTGTAGATCCTGTGTGGTAGCAGTGATGGCTTAAGCACAGGTGCCTGCCAATAGTGTGGGGCCCAGATCAGGCATTGTGAGCATTTGAGAAGTGAATGAGCAGGTGTGAACTTGTATTAATTAAAAATTTAAGAATACTGTGCTATGACTAGCATTTCAAGTCTCTTTTCCATGTCTTTTTAAGGTGGTAAGGCTGTATTACAAATGGGAAGTGAAATGAAATGGAGGACTTGGCCTATACTTGTAATAAAAAGTGGATTTACAGTGTGACACAGATCACAGTAAACGGCAGAGTAAGGGATGTGCATCAGGTAGGGTGTCTGGCTCTAGAGCATACTCTGTTGATCAGCACACAATGTAGTCTCGTGTTAAATAAGGCATGTAAAGGTGCATGCAGCTAATACTTCAAGGAAACATTATGGAAGATCTGCATAATCCTATTTGGAACTCAAAGCATTATAAGAAAAGCAAAGTTACAAGGACAAATATAGAGATAGCAAAGTATAGGTGAATCTGTAGATGCATAGTGACTCGCATGAATGTAGATGAAAAAGGAGACTGTTGCTGTTCAGTTGCTTGACCAAACCCTTGCCCAGTCATCTAGGTCATGTGGAAGACTTGGGGAAGCACTGACTCTTAGAAGTTTGTGTTTTTCTGCACTCTGGAGATCAGAGGGAAGGATAATGTCTTGCGTGAGATAGCTCATGTATCTTTGCACTTGCCACATATACACACACATTAATTTCAGTCTGATCAGGTTTGGATAATAGATATCCCAAAGCTTTGTTCATTTATTTTGAGGCATGCTTTTCCATGGACACTAGGTAAACAGCATAAAATAAACTGAGACAAAATGAAGCAAGTCAAGATTCCCAGCCCCTTAAACACAGGTAACCTGACTTCTATTGTAACCTACTGGTTGAATGAGGATACGCTTACTATGAAGAAAGAAGTAAGCATTGTAAAAATACTTATGAGATTAATTGCTTTATGATTTATTGATCGTTAGGAAATTGGGTGGATGTTTTTGATATGGAAAAATACTAGAAATAACTTTTGTGGAAGGATTAGTAGAGATAAGGTGTTAGAATTTGGCTATGCTAAAATTGGAGGGCCAATGGGATGTTACAAGGATAGCCAACAGTCACATTAACGGCAGGAAAGTTTAGGAAAGTAGTTGGGTCTGAAACAGACATTTCAGAACTGTAATGGAAGAACAGTTAAGCAGTGGGGTGAGAAGAGAGGATAAGAGATCTTAGGACATATTCTGAGTTACCATACCAAGAAGAGGTGAAGGGAGAGGAATCTCCAGGTACTGTGATGAAGTAGCCAGAGAGGCTAATAAGCAAGATGTGAGGCTGTCCCTCAAGCTGATGGCCAGAGGCCAGATGAAATGAGGACACTTCTGAAAGTTTGTGAAAAATGGGCTTCAGAAGTCTTATCTTGTTGGAAAAAAATGAAATCCATGCACATCAGAGATCTTCACAAAGCTCATGGAAAATATGTACTATGAAAAAGCTATGCATGGAATCCACTGTATTTTTCACCAAAAATGCCTTTTCTTCCACAAACATTTGAATTGCCATCTACTATCTGAATAGCAATTGAAGCAGGGACATTGAATTTAACATGTCTTAAAGAGGTTTGACAATGAAAGCAAAAAGAATGAGTAGTAGATGGTGGTGGATATGGGGTTACAAGATGATTGCCTTTTAATATACAGTATTCTTAGATTATCCAAAGGCTGAGAAGGAGTTAGGAGTGAAAGCATCAGGGGAGAAAGGAATAAAGAATACAGTTGTCTGTTTGTGGTGGTTATGTTGCAACACGTATCCCTGCTTCCAAACAAAATATGGATTCTCAATGAAACTGTTGGACATGTGTAGACAATGGGATGCTGGACTGTCTGACATTGTCTGTACCAGCAATGTCGGGGCACACTTAAATCAGAGTTTTGGGATGATGACTGCTTATGAAGGACTATATTAATGTAGCAACATGGGGAACATCTGCTGGGGGACGTGGGAGTTTGGGAGGGAATCCCAGTCTGCGAAATTGTACCACAAAATTCAAAGATTCAAAATAAAAATAGAACAACACACAAAAAAGGTACTCTGTTGTGTTAAAACATTGGCCAGGGAAAAGAATGGTGTGTACATGTGATACATACTCAGTGTTATGTGGACATCCCTAGCTGTGCGAGAGGTTCCCTATCTAGGCAACAGGAAATGTAGTTTGTCTAGATTGCTACATGGTTTCTATAATTTTGTTTCTATCCAAGAAAGGGAGAAGGATTTGAGGACAGGTTACAAAGTGTTCTCAACACAGGAGGATTTCAACTATGTGTTGAAAAGTGTATTTTCTCCAGAAACAAATATCCCTTTAATGTAGGTATGTCCCATCAGTTGAGAGGAAAGCTAACTAACAGAGCTGTTTCAGACTGAATACATTTATGGCTGAACAGCTGTTATTTTTGTGAAAGCATTTATGGAGATAATTGTTTTTACTTTTAAAACGGAAGGGTTCGAAGAACAGTAAACTTCCTTTGGGACTAGGGAGAGGAGCTTCTTCTGGTCCTTACTTAGTTCCAACTTTGGATCCCTACCCTCTCTTGCAATGACCATCAGGGTTGCTCCGGAGCCCACCCCCCCCCAAAAAAGCAAAAAAAAAATTAGAATACCTAGACAGAGAACAACAAGGAAAGCTTAGAACCAGACAGGAAACAGTCAGCGTGGATCCACATATACCTTACTAGGTAGAACACAAAGATTAATTACTCCTTACTAGGGTACTGAAGATTTCTCTGCACTCCTCTCCTAAAACTGTTCTGCACCTCAACTGTTGACAGATGTCTTGTTAGCTTCATAAGCCAGCTTAGACTATCCTAAAATCTGCCAAGTTCAGCAAAATTATGCTTCAACACTATAAACTGCTAAATACTAAAATGAAAATAGACATGAGATCGCTGAATAGTGCCCTATAGCCACTTTAAGATGTATAGCAGCCAGTTCTGTGTATAAATCAAAAATGAAATGTCAATGAAGTAGTCACAGGTTATGGTTAAGAACTTGCATGGTTTTAACATATTGATTATTCAATACCATATGTCAATTAATTCCATAATGTTGTAAATTGTTGTTGATGATGTGCTGGGGCTTTTAATTGATCAGGATGATACTCAGCCAGCTCTACCTTCAGACCAGAGATGGTCTCCCCAAGAAACAGTTGAATTTATCTGGACAGTAAGATGCTGGACTCTATGCTTGGTATATGTTTGCAAAGAAAGAATGTGGACTTAATTTGATCTGTAGTACTACAACAAGGTGGAGGAATCCACCATGTGGGGAGGGCACAGGAAGGGGTTGGGGGAATCCCAGAGCCTTTGAAACTGTGTCACATAATGCAACATAACTAATAATAAAAAAACAGAAACAGAAGTGTTCTTAGAATGTTTCCCTAGGGCCGGCGTTGTGGCCTAGCTGGTAACGTTACTGCCTGTGACACCAGAATCCCGTATGGGTGCAGCTCATGTTCTGACTGCTGCTCTTCAAAGTGAACTCCCAATGAATGGCCTGGGAAAAAGAGCGGACAATGGTTCCTGTGCTTGGGCCTCTGCCACTCGTGTGGGAGAACTGGATGAAGCACCTGGCTCTTGGCACGGATTTGATCCAGCACTGACCATTGTGCCTGCTTGGAGACTGAGCCAGAGGAGGGAAGATTTGTCTTTCTCTCCCTCTCTGTCTCTAACTTTTTCAAATAAATAATCTTGACGAAACTGGATCAGGGCATGAATTTGTTTATTCTTTTAAGAGGATTTTCTGATTTCCTTCTCATAGACAACTTTTATTATTTGAAAGGCACATACATACGCACACCCACACATCAGAGTTGGGGGGAAGAAAGGGGTGAAGGAGAAGGGAAGGAAGGTGATGAGGAAAGGTAGGAGACATGGAGGGAGGGAGGGAAGGAGGGAGAGAGTGAAAGAGAAAGAGAAGCATTCCTTTGTGGTTCCCTCCCAGATGTAAGGGTCATGCATTTCAGGCTATCAGCTGCTGCTTCCTAGGATGCACTTTATTAGGAAATGACAATAGGTACTGTAAGTAGGACTTGAACTCAGATACTCCAATAGGTCCTCTGTGGGTGGCAGAACCATTATGCTCAATTTGTACCCCATCCATTTCCTCATAATAGATTGCAGCATTATAATTTCCTTCTTAATTGTAGGTCACTTACCTGATAATGTGAATCTGATAATGTTAGTTACACAGAGCAAAGCAGAGAAGTTATGTAGAACAATATCTGAACATTGAAATAAATGGCACTGAGGCTGGTGTTAGGGGTGGTAGATAAAGCCACCATCTGCAATGCTACTGGCATCTCACATTGGTGAATGTTTGAGTTCCCTTGCTTTATTTCCAACCAAGTTCTGCTCCCTGCTATTGACTTGGGAGAAGCAGTAAAGAAGGCTTAATTACCTGGGGCCCTGACATCCATGTGGGAGATGCAGATGAAGCTCCTGGATCCTGGCTTTGTTCTGGCAAAGGACAGGCATCTGGGGAGTGGACACAAGGGTGCTGTCTGTAATGCTTGCCTTGCCAAAAAAAAGTCACCAAATTCATGTATTGAAACTATTGCAGAATTTTTTAAACTTCTGTTCACTCATTACTTTTCTACCTGGAATAGAGTAGCAAGCTAGAAACAGATTATTTAGAACAGAGGAAGTAATACTTTAAAATGAGTCAGTAAAGTAAGACAATATAAAAATACGTAGGATGTTGCATGACATGCTGGTGTTTTAGTGTTTTAGATATAACTCTGAATCCTTAAATACTTTTTTAGATAACCACCAATGTAAGTGTTGATATAGCAATTCATGCTTGGAATGGTATTACAGTGGTGTAAACAATGTTCTTTTGAATGAAAGTGAGTACAAACTAAAAGCATGTAAAAGACATTTAATGATAGTTTCTATTGTGTTTGTGTCCTGGAAATAGACTTAGTCAGAGAGGGTGGACATATATGTTTCTTTCTTTTTTTGATATAGGAAAACATGAGACAAACTTTTCAAATCGATAAAATTTGTCTGTTACATTTCTGTTTACTTTGGTTGCTTCAGTTTAACATATTGTTGACTTCGCAGCAATTCTCATTACAGACCATTGCCCTCATTTTATCCTAAGCCTTTTTCTGTGGCTCCCCAGTCACCCTCTCCACCTCCACCCGTAGGTATTAAGTACTCCTGCCTGCAACAGGGGTTGCTTTCTATAAACAATCACTGTGTCTGAAAGAATGAGAATATACAGGTTCTCCAAACCTGCCAATTATCTTCGTATTTTCTCCAGAATCAAAACTTGTTATAATTCATGTATTTTCTAGGAGTTAGATGGAAGATAGTATGATTGAGTTATTTCGAAATGTGATGATTAGAATCCCATTAACCTTTGGAAGTATTTGCATTAGTAAGGAGAATACCTGACAACTGAAATAAAGATCTTATTTATAAATGAGCTTTAGGCAAAGGAGCAGGGTGAGACCTCAGGTAAACATGTTGATTTGGTAGTGACATTGGGCAGAAGAGGATTGGATTAGGCGGATTAGTCTTACCTGGGAATTTGTTTTGAGGCTAAGAGTAACTAAAACTGCTTCTACCATTTTATAACTTCTTTCTACCCTCTCTTCCAAACCAATAGGTTCTCTACGAGCACATTAGCATTTTCTGGATGGCTTTTATGTTCCAATAAAGCATAGCAGAGAACAAGAGTGATGACAGCCATTTGTATGAATGGGCCATTGCCAAGTCAGGGACTGCTTGCTGGGGAGATGGATTTGGATGGTTGTTACACATGAAGCTAGTTTTGGCCAAGCGGTTCAAACTCAGATGTAGAAACTTGATGGCTCATGTAGGGATGGTTCACAACCCAAGCTAAATTTCTAGAGGGATTTGATGATTTTAAAACAAGGCTGCATTGGTTAGGAAGAGAGCGCGAGAGAGCAACAGTGAAAGAATGATCTGTGGGTGTGGGGAAGGGGAATCTCAAAGTCGCTCTCCCTCCCCCTTGCTTGCTCCGCTCACCTCTCTTCGCTATCCTCCCTGTCTGCTTCTGTCTTTGTTGCTCTTGGTGTCTGTATTCATTGGTTACATTTACATGCTAGACCTCTTAAAATTCTGCTCTATTTGAGTATTAACTCCATTCTGAAGCTGTACCTACTTGTAAGTTAATGAAAGCATGTTTTGCTTGATTTTCTGTAACCAGTCTCCAGTGAATGGAGGATATTTTGTAATCCTGGGGTGTTTAAGGGTTAATTCGTTAACCATCATGAAGCAGCCAGCTCTCAGTCCTTTCATGTCTTATCAGTTCCTTCCTTGCCTCAAAGCAATGAAATCTCTGATGAAGTTCTTCTCTGTAGACTGCTCAGTGAGGAAAATAAATGGAGAAAACACCCTGTAATAGTTCAATAGGATTTGAAGAAGGAATTTGAGTGAATAGCCACCAATTCATTTTTAATTGTCCTCCATATTCTAGGATTGAGTATGGGGCTCTGTATGCTTACATTTTTTTCTTTTTAATATTTCTTTATTTATTTGAAAGGCAGAGTTGTAGACAGAGAAGGAGAGACAGAGTGCCAATCTGCTGGTTTACTCCCAAATAACTGCAGTGCCTAGAGTTGGACTGATCTGAAGCTGGGAACCAGGAAGTTCTGGATGGCACATGTGGGCCCACGCACTTGAGCTACCTTTCACTGCTTTCCCCGGCAGATGAGCAGGGAGCTGGTTCAGAAGTGGCGCAGCTGACCGTCACCCTGATGTCCAGATGGAACGCTCTAGCTACAGGTGCTGGACACTGCAGTAGATGCTTCACAACAACCTTGCGAAACAGGTACTGTTGTTACCTATACTTTATGTACAAGGAAATGGAGCTGAAAACTGTCAAGTTATTTGCCTATGATTACACAAGCAGAGGTAATTATACCTTAGTAATGCCAGAGCCCCATCTATAGCCACACACTATGCTTTGTGTGGTTCTGAGATACAGACAATGGGGGGCATTTAGAAGAAGCATTATGTGCTTTTAATTTAGGAGTTATATGCATGTTGATGTCTCTCTGATCTATATCATACGCATTGTTACAGATTCTGATAATTTCTTTTTGAATGTGAATGAAATTGCTAGAAGGGCTAAAAATCTAATCTGCCTTGAACTGAGATTTTCTCGTGTGTCAGGAAGAAATGGAGAGGCACTCTTCTGGTATTTTCTTCTCTTTTCTATTGCTGTTCTGATAAAGAGATGAATATCTGACTTTTTTTTTTTTTTTTTTTTTTTTTTGCTTTGTACTGAAATAGTATCTTCTGACAGACACACTGAGATTGGCCAGTGTAAGTCATTTCTTCTCCTCTGGAGATCTTTCAAACATACTCCCCCCACCCCCCCCCGCCCCACGTCCATTTGAGAACAGTTAAAAGCCTTGGGAGGACTTTAAGAGAACAGTCTCTTATTTACTTGAATGTGGAAACTAGTTTATTTTATAACTCTGTTGTTTTCCTGTTAGAGATTACTCAACCAATTCTGAACAATCACTATGAAAGACTTGTCAGTGTATTTTATGCTACTATGACAGAATACAGCAAACTGAGGAAGTGCTATAAAATAAACGTGTTTCTGGCTCACTGTCCTGAGGCCGATGTACAAGATCAAGGGTCTATCTTGGTGCGGTCCTTCTTTCTGTGTTATATGTGGGGGTAGGTATCACATGTTGAAAGAATGCACAAGATTGGAGAATAGGGCTGGTGTTGTGGCATAGTGTGTAAAGCTATGGAAGCCATATCTCTTATGAGTATAAGTTTGAGTGCTGATGGCTCCATTTCTGATCCAGTTCGCTCCAAATGGCCTGAGAAAGTAATCAATAATGGCTCAAGTACTCTCACTCATATGGGAGACTAGGATAAAGTTCCTGGTTCATGAGTTTGGCCTGGCCCTCCCCTTGCTGTTGTAGTCACATGGGGAGTTAATTAGAGGTTGAAAGACCTTTTTCTGTCTCTCTCCCTCTCTCTGTAGCTCTGACTTTCAAATAAGGAAATACTTTTTAAAACATTTATTTTAATTTGAAAGGCATAGTTTATAGAGAGAAGAGATGAGGCAGAGAAGGTTTTCCATCTGATTGTTCACTCCCCAAATGACTGTACCGTCTATAGCTGAGCTGGTTCTATACTGGGAGCCAGGAGCTTCTTATGGATCTCCCACATGGATGCAGGGGCCTAATGATTTGGTCCATTCTCCACTGCTTTCCCAGGCCATAAGAGAGAGCTGGGTTAGAAGTGGATCACTGGGACCTGTACTGACGCTAACACGGGATGCTGGCACCACAGGACAGAGTATTAGCTTGCTGTACCACTATGCCAGCCACAAGAAATAATTTGTGTAAAGAAAGAGTGAGAGGGCTCCCTAGTTACTTTCGCACCAAACCTACTGTCCTAAAAATGATGTTAATTCATTCATGAGGGCAGTGCCTTCAAGACTGAATCACTTCTTAAATATTCCATTGGTCTCAACATGTCTGTATTGGGGCTTAAGTTTCCAACACGTGAATTTAGGGGGACACACTCAACTAAGAGTCAGTTTTGCTGAAACAACTTTGTTGCCTGGCAGCATGATGTTCTTGTTTGTATCTTTTGACATTAGCAAAACTGAATGTTGGTACCTGGAGCAGTGGTTAAGATCTACACAAGATGCATGCTCAGTCCAGGTCTGAGGCCCAGCTCTATTCCTGAGTGCAGCTTCCTCTAAGTGAGTGCTCTGGGAGGCAGCAGGTGTTAGCTCAGGTAGCTGAATTTCTGTTGCCCATGTGAGTGAGCTGGATTGGGTTCTTGGCTCCCAGTTTCAGCCTGGCCCACCCCCTAGCTATTTTGGGCATTTGGGGCAATAAACCAGTAGATGGGAAGTCTCTGGCTGTCTGCTTCTGTCTCTTACTGCTTTTCCAGTAAACAAAAAAGGAAATGAACAAGGAAAGGAAACTAGAGGTTTTGGTTTGCTGGGTTGGAGTTGTACTTTTGATAACCATATAAAGCTGTTGTCTCTGTGATTGATCTTATTCATTGGGTTTAAGTCAGGGATAGAAGGGACTGGAAGATAGGAAGCATAATGAGATAACTTATTCCCAAATGACTGATTTGTTTAAGTTGTATGGATACTTTAGTACATTTCTCTCTCTTTTTTTTTCTTTCATTATGATAGGCAGAATGATGACCTCTGACCTTGGTCCCTCCCCCACCAAGTTGATTTCCCAATCTGGTCCAATGAATATGCTATATTACATGGCAAAAGAAATTCTGTTGATACAGCTAAGTTGTGGGTTGTATACATGGACCCTTATAATCATAGGAGAGGGAGGGGATAGAAGAGGCTATGCCACTGGATTTGAAACTTCAAGAGTTGCAGATGGCCTCTAGAAAAGAGAAGAGGCAAGGAAATGGATTTGAGTTTCAAAATAAGATATTTTGTGGTAAATCATTGCAGTAACGCTAGAGACTAATACCATGGATGTGTTAGTGCCTAAGGAATGGACGTGAAAGAAACTTGGAAATCTGCCAGGGTATAAGCTGTCCCAAAGCAATCCAGTGTGTATGAGTGATCATATTAGTAATAAAATTTGAATTAATCTTAATTTGGAGAATGTAATAATTATGATTTTTAAAAAGGTATTTGTTTTTATATATTTAATGGGATAGAGAGAAAGAGAGAAGCAGAGTGAGAAGGGGACAGGTAGGAAGAGGAAGTGACTCAGGAAGATCTTCACTCTGCTTGTTGGTTCCCGGATGCTTGGAATAGCTAGAATAGGTCTAGGCCAAAGCTAAGAGCCAGGGATTCAGTCTAGGTCTTCCATGTGGGTGGTGCGGAGCCTCGCCTGCTGCCTCAGGCTGCACTATAGCAGGAAGCTGGGTTTGGAAGCTGAAGCAAGATTCAAACCCTGACACTCCAATACGGGCCCTTGGTATGCCAAGCAGTGTTTTAGCTGCTGTGTCAAATGCCCAGGCCTAGTTTAGCTCTTGTATTTCCATCTCTGCTTCTGGTATGAAAGTCTGCGGTGGGTCAACCCCCTGGAGGAGTAATGTGATAAGTATTTGGGATGGTGGGGATGCTAATCGTCCTGATATCATCATTCATATTGTATGCATGAGTTGAAGTTGAAGTATTACACTGGACCTTTTAAGTGTATGTAATTATTGCGTGTCAGTTAAAAAGTGTTCACTATTACCTGGAACCGCTTTCATCAGAGGTTGCTTTACTGGCATTTCTGTGCATTCCTGTAGGTGTAACTGATTCTCGTTAATGTTCCTGAGGAACTGAGATGGCAGGGATCACTGTAGCTAGCCATGTAGGTGGAATGATTTCTTAGTGTGTTTTATTGATGATTTGGATATTGGGGGGCCTGGCACAATAGCGTAGCAGTTAATGTCGTCACCTTGAAAGCACCAGGATCCCAGATGGGTGCCGGTTCTAATCCCAGTGGCCCTGCTTCCCATCCAGCTCCCTGCCAGTGGCCTGGGAATGCAGTTGAGGTCAGCCCAAAGCTTTGGGACCCAGCACCCATGTGGGAGACCTGGAGGAAGCTCCTGACTCCTGACTTCAGATTGGTTCAGCTGCAGTGGTTGGGGCCGCTTAGGGAGTGAACCATTGGACAGAAGATCTTCCTCTATGTCTCTCTTCCTCTCTGTATATCTACCTTTCTAATAAAAAGAAATAAATCTTTAAAAAAATATTGGGAATCCACGTAAGACTATATGTCAAGTGCTGTTGTGATCATTGGATTACTAAGATCTTGGAATTGTAAGCCCTGAGCCCTAATGTTGATACTCACTATTTATGCAGTTCTCATAGTTTTATAGGGCTTCTACATTGAAAAATTTGGTTACACTGTGTCTTGGATTAGTAATGCTGCTGTATCAGAGTACCGCAGACTGGGCAATTTATAAAAAAGAGAAGTTTAGTTCCCCACAATTTTGGATGTTTAAGAGGCCACCATTAAGGCATTGAAAGGTTTTGTTGACTGATAAGGGTCCAGGTTTTGCTTTGAACATGCCTCCTTGAACTCTGTTCCACTCATGACGGAAGAGCAAGAGAGGGAAGAACTGTATGTGCTTCTTTGGGAGAAGGACAAAAAGGAGCAAACCAGCTCTCCTTGAACATCTGTATGGCTGATAGAATCCATTCATGAGGGGGACCCCTCACGGCTTTGTATTAGGCCCCACCTCTGGACACTGTTGCACTGGGGATTAAGTTTCAACATGAGAGGACAAAGATATCAAACCGGAACACTCTTCTCTCCTCTGGCAGAAGAGGATCGCCTCTTTGAATCTTGCTTTTTTATTTGCAAAATAGGATTATGTAATATCTCTCTAATAACTTCAAGAAACTTAGCCTTCAGGAAAACTAAAACTCCATATTGCGTTTAAAATACCTTCTCAACCTAGTGCACTAAGAGGTTTTTATTAACATCCAAGATACTTAATTAGCTGTACGGCACAATTCTTTGGTAGTTCTAGATAATGAAGAAATGGCCATTTAAGGAATTTTAGCATACTTAGAAAATCCACTCCTGCTAGCTCCTCGTGGGCAACCCTGGCAGTGAATGCCATTGCCCCTTTCTCACTAGGATTGCCTCAGCTTGCGTTTCAGTGACAGTCTTGCAAATTTCTTTTTTCTGTCCATAGTCACGCCTGCGTACTGTGACTCACAAGCTATTCCTCTTTCCATCTCCTTTCCTCGTTCACATGATCGAGACGCTACTTGAGTAGAATACACTTCTAATTTACCCTGTTACTGCTGTTATTTTTCCACATAGGAAGTACAAATGGAAAAACATGGCTTCAATATCACACTTTTGCTTTAAAGACAACTTTCATTAATGAATGCTGTTTGTTTTATTGAGGGATCTCAGCATAACTTTGTTTCTGCTCCATGCTGAGTATTCCAACTTGACATCTACTGTTTGTTACTTTTAATGTTCTCATTAACCCAGCACTTTTTATGAGTCGTAGGGTTAAATTATTTCAGGGTCTGAACGTGAAAATGCTCTATAGGAATTTGCTGTTCTAGCACATTTTGATGGCTTGATGGAGATAATGCAGTTTTTAAAGATGTGGAAGAAGCTAAATGACAACAGGCATTAAGTAAAATCACACATGCAATCCAAGAGCTGTGTGCAGCTGGAAATGTGAATAATTAGCAGAAACCAACCAGAAGGATTAGTTTAATTTCTAGACTGTAGCATGGATCCTGCTGTAGACAACTTTTATAAGGTACCATCTGCAGACGTTTGGATTCCTCTCCATCCTTAAGTGTTTTCCCTTCTCTGTCCGTTGTCTGCCCCTTCAACCATTGTCCTTGGATCTGATGTGCCCTACTGTATTTTTGCATTTCAAATTCTTCCTTCATTATCCATTCTTACAATGTGATTGCACCTATTTTGTTTTAACATAATCTTGTTTGTGCTGAGAACTACCACATCTTTTTCTCTAACTTTGATCTGACTCTTTGATTCATATGTTTAAAATAACTACTGAATATTTCTGTATGGACATCCCCTAAGCTACTCTATAGTAAAATATCCAAACTGACTTTTAAAACCTTTCCCACTTCCTTCCCTAATGTGGCACTAGGGTGCTGGGAATTTTACCACCACCTCATTATCCAAGGAGAGCCTCTGTGGCGATCCTCGTGCCTTGTTCTTCTGTCCATGTCCAATCAGTCACCAAGACTTCCTCTTTCCAGTACCCCTTCATTCTCATAAAACTTGATTCTGTTTCCCAACATCTCCAGCCTATCCTAGCTACTAAGGAAATAACTCCACCTTAGCTTTTACCCTTCTAACAACTATTTTTCATGATGTTGTCAAAAGGGTTTGTTTAAAACTTGGGTCAGTTTATATTGGTCTCTTGCTTGAAACCTTCCAAAAACTGAAGCAGCAGACTCTGATCATGACACATGTATGATCTTTTCATGTTCACCTTGGTCCCGTGTTCCGTGCCCGAGGAGCATTGTTACTGTGGTTTACAAGTGACACACGAGTAGCTTTGTGTCGGTGTCTGCTCAGGTGACTCCCTTCTGCGTCCACTCTTGTCTTTCCCTGTCTCTGATTTTCCTTTTACTTAATGCTTATTCTTCCTTAGTTTTTTCCTTTTTATTTATTTACATATAGTGAATAAAATCTGGTGTATTTCACCGTTCAGATTTAGGAGCACAGTGATACTCCTCGCATCACAGTCCTTCCTGCCCACACCCTCAACACACTCTCTTCCTTCCCTGTTTTCCTTTAATGTTTACAAAGGTGTGCTTTAATTTAACTTCATGATCACAGACATAACACAACATTAAGTAAAGAAATCAACACATAACAAATAGAAAATAAAGAAAATACTGTTTTTCAGAAGCATAGACAAAGGCTGGAAATAATAAATCACAGCATGTCAGTCTCAGATTATTTTTTTTGTGCTCTATGTATTAGCTGTCACAGATCAGGCAAACCAGGGTGTTTATTTTTCTTTTTGAACTGGATCATTGTACTAAACCATTTCTTAAGTGGTTTCCAGTTGAATTCATTTAGTTGCACATAATAAGATTTCATTCTTTTTTATGGCTGATTAGGACTTCATATATATATTCTTTGGATAATTTTCTATGGATAATTATGAGTTGATGGGAATCTGGCTTGGTTCCATATCTTAGCTATTATAAATTGCACTAATATAAATATGAGGATGCAGATAAATCTCCCATATGCTAATTTCATTTCATTTGGATTAATTTCTAGGAGTGGGTTAGCTACATCATATAGTAGATCGATTTTGAGATAGCTGAGGAGTCTCATACTGTCTTCCATAAAGGTTGCACTAGTGGATTAGGACACCTTTTCTCCTCCATCCTCCCCTGCATTCATTGTTTTCTGATTTCTGTATGATAGCCATTTTAACTAAGGTAAGGTGAAACCTCATTATTCTTTTTATTTGCATTTGTCTTAAGGTTATTAATACAATATTTTTTTATATGTTTATTGGCCATTTGAACTTCATCGTTTGAAAATGGATGTTCATGTTCTTTGCCCATTCTTAACTGGATTGTTTTGTTGTTGTTCAGTTTCTTGGGCTCTTTATAGATCCTGTATGTTAATCCTCAGTCATTTGCATGGTTTCCAAATATTTTCTCCCTTTTTTCTTGGATGCCTCTTTTATTTTGTTAATGGTTTTCTTTCCATTTTAATGACTTCCTTTTCAGTGCAGAATTTTCTTAGCTTGATGTAATCTTTTATTTATTTATTTATTTATTTATTTATTTATTTATATTATTGCTTATGCTCCTGGGATCTTTTCTGAGAAATCTCTGCCTATGCCCGCTTCTTCCAGAATGTTTCCACTATTTCCCTTTAGTAATTTGTTGACATCAGGTACTAGATTTAGATTCTTGATACTTTTTCTGTTGATTTTTGTGTAAGGTGTAAAGTGAGGGTCTTGTTCATACTTTCGCACATTGCTCTGGCTTCTTTCTAGACCCAAAATCAGTTTGGGCCATGGCACTGGGGTGATGGGTTGAGAGAAGAGGAGGGAAGAGATCCTCAAATAGGATTGCCCGACTTGAAATGCACATAAATGATGTGCAGTGAAATTTGAACTTCAGATAACAATGAATTCTTTTAATGTAAATATATCCTATGCAACAGTTGAGACATGCTCATACTGAGAAGTCTCACTTGAAATGCAGGCTTGGTTGGTCATCCTGGGTTTTGTCCATCAACTGTGTATTGAAGGTACATTCACATCCTTATTTTTGCCTGAGTTTCTTTCTGGTCTTGCATAGGAAAGTATTGATGGTAAGGAATTGACCAGCTTTAAGTATCAGTGGAATCTGGCCTGACTCCAGCCATACTGTAGAGCTGCTCCCTAGAGCAGAGAAGACAGTGAGAGTGAGAGCTTCTCTTATACGAGAGGGAGCAAAAGCACACGAGAAAACTCACTTCTGACTGTGCTCAACTCTCCCTGGTAGGGTAGAAGCAATCCTGACATAAATGATGATCTTACCATGCTAAATCATTACAACCCGAGCTATTAACCCAATCAGGAAGAAATGAACTCTTTAGTAAGCATTGGCAACTCCTCAGGACGTTCCAGGTACAGAAGGATGATGGCAGGAGGGATCAGTCTCTGATTGGGTGTGGCTTCGTCCAGAGAAAGGACTGCAGGGAAACCCATTGGGTGTCAGTTTAGTAACGTTTCTGAGTGTATTATGTCTGTCCATTTGCTGTCCCAGATGGAGTTCAGAAATAGGGGCTATGGTTCTGGTGACATTCAGCTGTAATACTTAGATTATGTGGACTCTGAAATAGTATCTACTTTTTTAAAAAAAAAAAAAAACAGGATTTATTTATTTGAAATTCAAAATTAGAGAGAGACAAAGAAAGTTCAGAAGAAAGCTCAGGATCCATTGATTCATTTCCTAGGTGGCTGTTAACAGCTAGAGCTTTGCTAAGCTGCAGCCAAGAGCTTCTTCTGGATCTGCACATCAATGTAGAGGTCCAAGCGTTTTGTGATTTTCTACTGCTTTCCCAGTTTATTACAATGGGTTGGCTCAGAAGTGGAGCAGACAGAAATTGAACCAGTGCCTTTATAGGGCAACAGCGTTACAGGCGGCACCTTGATGTGCTGTACCACGATGTCAGACCCAGAATCTGTGTTTACAACACAAGGCATTATGTAACTTCTATGAAAATTTATATATATATACACAAAAACATTTATTCATCAATTCTGTTGGTTAGTTTGAGGTTATACCAGTAGGAACTCTTAAAATACTCAACAATCTGAGGGACTGACACTCAGACTGGATTTTTTCCTGTTTCTTTGTGAAGGATCCAGCCATGTCTACTGTGAGCTCATGATACCCCTTTTCCTGGGGAGGAGTCACCATTAACCTGCAAGTTCTCTGTTAGGTCTGCTCGATCTCCTGCTCTTTTTCCTACTCACAGCTGGAATCGTGACAGATGGGGTGTTGAATGGAGGGAAAGAGATGAAATTAACACAGGTAATGAGCAGTAGTTTTACTAATGGCAGAATTTTAGTTCACTTGGCAAACTTCCAGACACTGCAAGCCTGCAATGCGGTAAATCAAAACCTAGTTTTGGGAAATAAAAGGGGGATAGCTACAATTTAACATTCATCTCGAGCCAACATTGTGCTTAACACAGCGTGAGGTAGAGGGCAGCTTGGGCTTTGGCCTCCATTCCTAGTTTGTTGCCGAGAAAGTGCAAGTTGAAGGCACTGTATATTTTAATTGGTTTGTGTGGATCTTTAAGTTGTGTGCTTAGTGAGGAGGATGCCACTTGTTCTTAGAAGCCGATGATTCCTGTATTTAGATGTATGCAGAAGAAATGTGAAAGGCTCATGCCACTTGGTCCTTACCATCTTCTATCTCCCATTTCTCCCTCATTTCTTCCTGTCCTTGTCTACTGCAATTCTCAGTGCTAGAGATTAGCGATGAACAAAATAGGCCAAAAAGAAAAAAAAAGCCTTGCATTCAGTGTTTAACTGCAGAGACCTTACACATGGTAAATATATATACATGAAGCCTATTAGTGGCAAGCATCAGAAGGAAAGCCAGACCAGGGGAGGGAATGACGAAGGGAGGGAGGTAGAGAGGGATAATGTGTGTGGGATTGCTCACATCAGACAGAGTGGCCACGAAGCCTTCACTAACGATGTGACATTTGAGTGTAAGTCTACAATGAGGAAGCAAGTTGTGCAGGCTTCTGAGGAAGGACATTACAGGAGGAATGACCCATAAGGGCAAATGCTGCAAAACAGGGGTGTGCTACCATTTTTGAGGAATAGCAGCTAACAGGAAGTACAGTGGGATTTGAGGTCAGAGAAGGGATTGGAGGATGGATATGCTGCACAGGGCTTTGAGGTCTTTGCAGGAACTTTGAATTGAACTTTGAGATGGGAAATTGGTTGAGAGTTTTGAGCAGAGAAGTTACATAAGCTGACTTATATTTTAAAGGGATCACTCTAGCTGCAGTTTGAACAACAGATGGAAGCTAAGAAGGACAGAAGCTACAATTCTCATGAGGAAGTTGTTAGCCAAGCAAGATGTGACAGTGGTGACAATCAGTGGGGTTCTCCATATTTATTTATTTTGGAAAGGCAGATTTATGCAGAGAATGAGAGAAAGATCTTCCATCTGTTCTTCAAATGGCTGCAACAGCTTGAGTTGAGCTGATCCAAAGCCAGGGGCTTCTTCCAGGAATCCCATACAGGTGCAGGGTCCCAAGGACTTTGGCCATCCTTTGCTGATTTCCAAGGCCATATGCAAGGATGAGAATTGGAGCAACCAGGACATGAACCGGTGCCCATATGGGGTTCCAGCACTTCCAGGGGGAGAATTAACCAATTGACCCATTGGCTTGTTCCTCTCCATATATTTTGAAAGTAGAGTTTACAGCATTTGTGTATGAACTGTGTGTCATGAGAGAGTACATGAGTTAAGGATGACCCTAAGGTTTTTGGCATACATTGAGATGAGAGAGAAGGGTGAAGGGAGAAGATTTGTGTTTTCCTACTGATACACAGTAAGGCGTGCGAATACCATTTAGTTGGAGGGTGAATAGCTAACTGATACTGTCTTATTGGTAGTTTGTTTGCCATTGTTTAGGCCCTGGACCATTAAGATGGCCACATTGCTTATTGAACTCTGAAAAAGGATAAATCTCACCTTGCAGACTTGTCCTTCACTGTGAGGAGAGGGAATGGTGACAGTACTGGCAGCTGTCGTACTGCCTTTGTCTCTGCATTTGTCCTCGAGGAGTGCCAGAACCTTTTTCCCCCTAAAGGACCTCGTGGCTGAGCTCATTTTATATTTCAAAACTTCTCTTTTACATTAATTTTCATTTCAATAGATCCATGAGAAATTCTGGCTGCTCTAATAATATGAACATAAAAAAAATCCCGTAACATAAAGGTTGAATATTTTCTACTGATTAGTTGCTTTCTCTTGATTAAATTATGCATTTTTAATGTAAGTCCTTCATTTCTCAGTCGTAACACATGGCACAATCATCCCTTGGTATAGACCAAATGTGTTTATGGGTCCCTGTCTGGGCATACACAGAACTGCTTTAAACTTCAGGCTCTGTATGAAAGGGGTCCAAATGCCTCATAAATGCTTCTGTTAAACCTCTTACACGATCTCTCTGAAGGGAAAAGTAATCTCATTGCTAAGCTAGTGAAGGAAAATGGAGACATTGCAAGGATGTCTAGAGCCACCATCAGACTAGCCAGGAAGCCTGATGGCTACATCAGACGTGGGTCAAAATCATAGTCTCTGCTCATCTCCAGGTGTGTTCTATTTTCAGCCAGTTTGGTAGCGGTAAGTTGTTACAGTAGTGTAATTTTACTTATTAGTGACAAACACCTGAATGTACTAATGATTCTTTATGTAGGATTTTTTAGTGCTTTCTCAGAAACTGTGTTATGGTTCATGTGATGTTCAGTGAAATCTGGACTGGATTTTGATTCACCTATGAATAGATGAAAGGTACTTACTTGAAGACTTTTTCCCCCTTTATTATTTTGTTGTGATTTTCTAAAGTCTGCATGTTACATAGTAGAAGGGATTTTCAGAATAATTTAGAGCAAATGATTATCTGTACTTTACGAGCATAGAGTTTCTTATCCTTAGGTTCTTCTAAGAACATAAAGTTTTTGGAAGGGAATCCCTTCATGATTTCGATTTCTGTCCCTGTGTACATTGTTGGCGCTTCTGGTCTAAATACTGCTTTCCAGTTAATGGGATCTTTCCAAAATAGAAGTCTTATAAACTTGTGGTTAAATTTTGATGCAGTTGCACCATGTATTGTTAGCTTAATACTAGATAATTCTACAATATAAATTAGCTGAAAAACTCAATGGCTTAACAAAGCACATCTCCATGTCCCTTGTGGTTCTTTGGCTTAGGATGATTACTTTTCCTCATACACTCACTTAAGGAACCAGCTTGTTGTTGGTTCCCGTAGCGAGAGTAGTATCATGTGAAGATTTTGTAATTGCTTTGTGTGCTTTGGACCACAAGTGATGGATGCCACATGTGCTTTCAACCCACTGCTCAGAACTAGTTATGTGGATACCCCCAAACTCCATTGATTCTGAAGTGTGCAAGTAATAACCATGTGTCGAGAAGGAGACAAGAACAGAAAGCTATGGGTACTGATTAAGTTTACTATATTCCCTATTGCTCTTGTCCTGTAAATTTCCCCTAATTTAGTTCTTACTTTAATTATGGCTTTTCTCTTCTCCCTCTTCCACTTTTTATAATTCCAACATAAATGTAGTCCTGTGGATTTTTTTTCAGTTTGTAGATGTGTTGCACTCTCACTTATTGTATCTACAAATGCTTTTTCCTTTGTCCAAACCACTTTCCCCAACTCTTCTATGCTCTTTCTGGTTCAGTTCTAGAATGCGTTCCTTTGGATGGGAAGACTTCCACTACCTCATCGCAGTGCAGATTATTTAGGTGTTACTTTAAAGGTCCCACAATGCCTTATTATTAGCATCTGTGTAGCACTTATAGTACTGCACTCTGTGTATTGATTCAACTCATGTATTCTTCCTACTAGACTGTCAGAAGATGTCTTGGGAGTAGAGACCAACCATTTGACAAATAGTGCTCAACAAATGTTTATTGAATGAATGAACAGCAGATTTATACATACATTAGTAGGTTGAAAATCAAATTGTATTTGAAATCATGGAAAATTTTAAAAAGTACACATACAAAAACAGTTAATATCTTTTTTGGTGTGTAAATCCATAGAATTAGTTCATACTGAGAGAAACTTTTATATTTAAAAACAAAATTTATGCTTTGAGAAATGCTATGGCATATGGATGAGGGCTTCTGTTTTTTCCCTTTGTGTATAATTTCTCTTTAAACCTGTTTAGAGTGTTGACATCCTGCATTTTCTGTGTGTGTAATTGTGTATTTGAATGAAAATTAGTGAAACTCATGGCACACCATTGCCTCTCAGTTTCCTTGCAGTTCTTTGGGAAAGTTTGTTATTATTTTCTCTTTTTGACTGTTATGGGTTTAATTTCAATGATATGTTGAAGTTCTTTGCCCTTACAACAAATGTGACCTTATTTGAAAACAGGTCTTTTGCAGTTGTAATCAAGTTAAGATGAGGTCATACTTAATTAGATAGGCCCTAATACAATATGACTGATGTCCTTTTAAGAAGAAGTGACACAGACCCACTGGAGAACATGAGCTGGTGACAGAGGCCGAGACCGGAGTCACAAAGCTGTGAGCAGTATGATGTCAAGGACTGATGGTCAGCAGCAGAAGGCAGGGGAAGGTAAGGGAGAAGTTCATGTTCCGGGAATAGATGGCACAGCTGGCTGTTTGGTTTCTGACTTTCAACCTCCAGAACTGTGAGAGAACATGCTGTTCCTTTTGTGGAATTTTGTTGTGGCAGCCCTAGGAAACTAATGTTTCTTAATTTTTTTTTCTGTGCAGACACTGCTTAATTTACAGATAATCCCATTATAGGTAGAGAACACCCCAAGTCAATAATGTGTCTGATCCACCTAATCCATGAACACTGTAGCTCAAAACTGTAGAGCACCCTGTGGCATGTGACTTGTTCTTCCTCCTGATGGTGGAGTTGACTGCGCTGCCTAATTCTGGCCTAAGAAACGATCCAAATTAGTTTCTTCTAAATGTATGTCACTTTTTCAGAGTCATGAAGTTCTGTAAATTGAATCATTTTCAGTTGGGGACCATGTCTGTTGTCAGAACTATTAGTACTCAAGGCCAGGCTTTCTAGCTAGCTTGTACAAAGCAACTTTGCAAGCCAGTGAGTGTCCTTTGTGTGAAAATGTTTGGGACCAAAAGTATTTCTTGTATTTTGCATTGTTTATCTATACATTATGAGAGGCTTTGGGAATGAGACCAAGTCTACAGATGAAATTTCTATGTTTCATATATGCCCTATACACATAGGATGAAGATAAATTGAATACAATATTTTAACTAATTTTTTAGAATGTGACATTTTTAGCGTGAAATTTTCCACTTTTGATGTTATCTTGGTGTTCAAAATTTCTAGGTCTTGTATCTTCAAATTAGGAATTTTTAATTTGTAATGGTGCAGTGGCTTAAGCTGGTGCCTACAGTGTCGGTATCCCATGTGTACTGTTTCTAATCCTAATTGCTTCACTAGTGATCCACTTGTGATCCAGTTCCCAGTTCCTGAGATAGCAGAGGATAACAAGTGAAGTTTTTGGGCTCCTGCACCCAAGTAGGAGATCCAGATGGCCTACTGGCTTAAGCCTGGCTCAGCCCTGACGGCTGCAGCCATTTGGGGGAATGAACCAGTGGATGGAAGATCTCTATGTCTGTGTGTACCTTCCTGTTTTTCCCTTTGTAACTCTGCCTTTTAAAGAAATAAAACAAATCTCTAAGAAAGATCCATTATAAATAGGCTGGGAATGAAGTTTGGAAAAAATTAGAATGAGCCCTTCACTTAGCACCTTCAGATCTGAGGCTGCCACCATTGTTAGGGTAGCTCTGGGTAAAACCAAGACTGAGAAGAGGACCGGGGTCTTTCTGCTGAGTTGAAGAGAACTTCAAGCAACTAGCAGCACTAAGTAGTTGAATTTTTACTGGATCTAGTCTTGTGTTTATCCCTTAATGTGCCTTCCTGTTTTGTACAAGCAAGAATGTTACAAATAGATTTCTAAGAATCTGGGGTGGTTGGGATTCTGGGAATTATGTCCTGCTAGCGGCATGCAGTGAAAAGAGAAGGTTTGGAAATGAAGTAGCAGTCCTGTGGCTGTTCTTTCAGCTGGGAAGTGAGGCCATGGCACTATGTCAGGAGGCAGCTGGTCTACCCAGTACAGTGTTCCAAGTCCAGTCACTATGTTGATGGAATCAAGAGTTGTGAAAGTGGTGGAAGCAGTTTCTCATTTCTTGGGTGAAATTTGAGTACTGTGTTTCCAATTTTAATATTACAAATGATGTCATCCTGACTTTTGATAATTTTTCTTTTGCTAGAGCTTTGTAAACATTTGATTCCCTATACCCAATTACAGTCTGTTTAGAATATGGAGTTTGTTCCTTGAATCAAGCTGACTGGTGGGAATTAGGATCCATTATTTGATGTGGCTGGATTTGAAGGCAGTGCTATTTTATTGGTCCTGTTTGAAAATTGGATCTTAGTAGTCACTGAGATATATGTAGTAGCGTTACTTATGTTTTACATGGAATTCCTGGCACTAACATGCCTGTGGAGTGCCAGGCTGTGGCATATTTAGGGACTTCTGTGAAAGACTCTCCTAGTAGAGAATAGGAATATGAAGACTAGAAATGTGTGTCTGTGATTGGGAACCTTCTGTGAAACAAGCCTGAAAGTTATGCAGCTGATGCAGCTGGCACTGGATGAGAACAGAAATTGAATTCATAGCCTTATTAGGCCCTTTTGGTTAATTTTGAGCATCAACTAATTGTAGTAGAACATTTGGGTGAACTAATATGTCTAAGTAGCTTGAACAACGAGAGACCCCCGAGCTCTCCAGCCATCAGAATGATCTCTCCTTATTTACTGTGGGGAGTTTGTCCTGTATTCATTAGACAATTTGTAAGAGCTGGTTCTGAGGCAGTTACTGTAAAGGATATTGTAGTTCACCACATTCTGATCCGATCTCTGATTATCCTAAGGTTAGTACAATATCTTACCCAGAGGAAAATGTGAAAAGATTTGGTAAATATTGGCAGAGATCTGAAAAACATGGTAACAATCCATGCAAAGTGTGTTAGACCAGAAAGGATAGCATGTATCTCTTTATTAGACTGTTTTTAAGGCTACAAATAGACTTATAAGAAACTCTAAATTCTGCAGGCCAGTTTCAAGCAATACTGAAACTGTTTTAACAATTTGCAAGTTGACACTAGATACCACTTTAGCATTCAGGCAAAATCTTTTGTGGAGTGAATGTTTGTATTCCCTCAGCATTTCAGTGTTGAAAGTTCACCCCAATATGGCAGTATTTGGAAATGGGGGTCTTAAGGCAGTAATTAAGGTTAAATGAGGTTAAAAGAACAGGGTCTTGATCCAACACAAATGGTGTCCTTATATGAACATAAGTCTCTCCCTGTGAAGATCCACCGAGGAAAAGTGAATGTCAGGCCACAGTGAAAGGCAGTGGTCTGCGGTACTCACCAGGAACCAACCACACTGGCACTCTGATCTTGGACTTCTGGCCTCCAGACAGCGAGACAATAAACTTGCGTTACTTAGAACACTCAGTCTGTCATTATGTCATGCTTTGTTACGGCAGCCTGAGCCGAGTACTGCTGTGGTAGTGAGATGAGCAGTGAGATGAGCAGTACTGCTGTGGTAGTGAGCTCCAGCAGTGAGATGAGACAGGTCAGTGGTTTTAAATTCCAGCCTAACATTTTATCTGAATTGAAATTTTTAAAATTTTTACTATTTGAGACCTCCTGTTGCTGTTGCATGCTTGCGACAGCAGGGGACAAGGGACAAAGCTGAAAGCTGGGTGTTTAATTCAGGTCTTCAGTCAGTGACCCAATGTTTGGAGCCATCACTGCTGCCTTCCAGTGTCTGTGTTTTCAGGAATCTGGAGTCAGGAGCCAAGGCTGGGAGTTGAATCCAGCTTTTTGATGTGGGACATGGTTGTCCCAAATGTTAGCTTATCTGCTTGGCTTAATCACCTGTCCTTGAATTCATATTCTTCATGTACTTGACCATTGAGGTTTGCTATGAAGTATTACAGGAAGACACTCTGCTTTGGCGAATCAACCTTTGGCAACTTAACCTTTGTTTTTTTACTGTGGTGATTGTCCAAGACCTGAATTCAGTCTGGTAAACAACTTCCAAAGTTGATTTAACAGATAAACTACGAAAGAAGGAATGCAAAGATTTCTGCAAAGGCTGCAGTGTAGTTACATTTGTCACGCATGAGTTGATCTTTTTCTGCTGTGTCTTCTCAAGTGAGAAAGACGTTCCCTTCAGAAATGAATTAACAAATGCATCGGTTAAGGGCAGGCACATTCTTAAAAAGCTCATTGGTAGACATATTGATTTGCTAGGACTGCCATGACAAAGCACAACATGCTGGGCGTTTCAAATAGTAGAACGTTATTTTCACATGACTCTTGATGATAGAAGTCCAAGTTCAAGGTCTTTTACTTTTTCAGAGGCCTTTTCTCACATGGATTTTCCTGTATGCATGCATATTCCGAGTGTGTATATCCAAATTTCTTCCTGCAGTGAGATTCCAGGGGATTGGATAAGGAGCCACCCTGGTGGCCTCATTTAACTTGATCATGTCTCTGAAGGCCTCACCCAACTTCAAACACGATGAACTCTGACATTTGGAGATGGGGCTTAAAAATAAGAATTTATTAGTAGTGCAGTTCAACCTGCAGTGGCACTATCAGGAGATAAAGATGGAAGATTCAGATATTGGAATCTGTGATTTTAATCGATTTGATTGGATCTCAAAGTGCCAACGAGAAGAGCTCTATTAACTCTGTTAGGGAGCAAAGCATGAATAATGACCCGAATGATTAAATTCTGGGATTATTTGGGGATCTGATATTAGAGTTCAACTTTAAGATAAAATGTTAAAGTTTAGTGGATGAAAAATGATCAGTATGCTTTATCTAAATCCTGGTTAGGAACAAGAATTTCCACACCTAACAGCTTCTTTCCACAAACAGTAGTTTTTTTAAATAGTAATTTTTCTGTTTTTCTTAATGTGTTTGGGAATATTTCTTCTCAATTTTTCTCCAATGATTTTCCATCTGCCAAAGTACTTTTATATTGGAACAGAGGGAAAAAAATGCTTCTTTGGAGAGTTATTGATCAGACTCTAAAATAAACATTATCTCTGCAGTTCTAGAAAATCACTGTGGTTCCAAGTTAACAGCAAACTGTAAGGAATGGATTAGGCTCTCCTTTGTAGTAGGAGAAAGTGATGAGTGTTGGAAGCTCTTCCCTCTTCCAAAGTGTGAATCAAAAGCAGTACTTGATCTCCGAGGACAAAAGAGACATTATTACTACCTTTAAGGACGGAATGGATACAGATAGGCTTTAGGGGATGGCAGTACATTATTCTACACTTAAATAGTAACTCTAGTGGCTTTTTGCTTGACCCAGTTAGCACAGTCCTAGGCTCCTCATAGGCAACTGTAACTCTGAGTGTGTTTTCTCTGTATCCCTGAAAACATGGAGCCCGAGCAGCAGTTTCATTTTTACCTGACAGAACAGAGCGCATGTGTATCTGACTTCTTGTCCCTTTGTGTCATAATTTGCATCACCAGACGTTTGATCACTTTATTACTCTAGAGGATAGCACATTGGTTTGCTATATTGATAGCACTAAGTTGATGGAATTTGATTAAAAAAAAAGCAACAATCCTCCTAGATCAATACTTCTCATAGTGAAGGATGGTGAACTAATTTTTACAAATTTCTATTAATTCAGACTGATACTTTTATAAATCATAAATAAATAATTTAAAATATGAAAATGCAAATTATTAAGTTCTGTCAAATTATTGTAAGTATTTCTGTACCCTCTGAGGACCAATAGTGACAAAGAATCCACAAATCTCAATGGATATGGGGACCACATTTTGATTGGCAGTTCCTTATATAGCATTGTCAAAACTATGTTTGCAGAATAAGAGAACCTTCTGTTTGTTTAGGTATTTGATACTTCAGTGAAGCTTTTGGAAATTCAGTGATGTGGGGGACTTTTTCTTTTAAGATTTACTCATTTATACTGCAAAGTCAGATTTACAGAGAGAAGGAGTGACAGACGGGAAGATTCCCCCACCTGCTGATTCATTCACTCCCCAAGTGGCAGTAATGGCTGGAGCTGAGCTGGTCTGAAGCCAGGAGCCAGGAGGCTCTCCCACATGGGTGCAGGGTCCCAGGGCTTTGGACCATCTTCCACTGCTCCCAGATCACAAGCAAGGAGCTGGATGGAAAGTACAGCAGTTGGGATACAAGCCAGAGCCCATATGGGAACCTGGCACCTGCAAGGCAAGAACTTCAGCTACTAGGTTACTGTGCAGGGCCCAGTATGGGGGACATTTCAAGTTATTCCTGTTCAGGGGCCCGACGCAGGTCTCTCTCTCTCTCTCTCTCTCTCTCTCTCTCTCTCTCACACACACACACACACACACACACAGACACACACACACCTTGACAAACTTTTTTTTGTTTTAAAGGTTTTTAGAGACAGCACATCACATTTTTTGTCCGGTGCTATGACTAAGTAATCCAATTAGTTTGCCAGCTTTGAGAGTGGTCTAAAACAATAACAAAAAAAACACATTCTTCAGCTCTTCCAGGGTGTAAAGACATCATTTCTCTGCCAAGATCCAGTCCACTTAACTTTATGACCTACCAATCCCAAAGTGTTAAATGACAGAAGAGAATTATGTGTAGAGAATCAACCTACAGTCTCATAGGAATTTGAAAAAGTTATAACCTCTGCACTAGAGATCTCCAGAGGGTAAAATGATGGGAAGGTAGAAGGGAAGGTATGACAGAGGGCTAGCTACATCGGTGAGTGGATGGACGAATGAGTAGATGGACTTATCCTTGGGTGGATAGATTGAATTCAGGGAGTCGGTTTACCTGATGATGGGAGCTCGCATGTCCAGTGAGCTGGGGACTCTAAAATAAGAGCTGGTGCCTCAAAATTTCTTTTCTTCAAGAAACATCAATTTTGTTCTAAAGGCTTTTTTTCTTTGAATAGGGTCACCCAAAATTATATAATATAATATATAATATATAATATAATATAACATAACATAACATAAAATTTCTCCCTAACGAAATTTAGGCTGCTAATTGATTAAGTAATGAGATACTATGGCCTAACTAAGTTGATGTACAAAACTACTTTTCTTAATAATTATTGTCTTTTGTCTCTCTCAGTTCCTGTCTTTCTGCTAGGCTGTGATAAAGTGAATGTGTGATCATGGGAGCCAGTCACCCTGTGAAATAAATTTTTATCTGACCAAAGCCCAAATGCCTGAGCTTTGGTAGCTGTCCCAGAAACCTTGACCTTTAATGCTGTGAAAGTCGTAGTATGGGTTTCCATTTCCACTAGGGAACACAAGAAATGATTTCATTTAGCCAGAATGCTGAAGTAGCCACCTGGCCATTTTGAACTCTTGTTGCCGCAAAACCAATAAGCAAAAAAAAAAAAAAAAAAAAAAAAAATAGTGATGCGATGGCAGATGATTGATTCTCTCATGAGTTTTACTGGGTGGTTATTACTTGGTGAAGGAGAAATGTGTCTGACACTCAGAATTTCCTCTGCGATGCCTCCAGTGCTCCCGGCTGAGTAGAAATGTTAATGGAAAATTGTTGCAACCCAGTACTGTCAAGGTCATTCAAGGCTGAACATACTCTGCAGAAATGCTAAACACATCCTAAGTATAATTTGCTTGAGAACAAATAGCAAATGGATTTTATAGTTGAAGATAGAAATCATAAATGCCTAATAACCACTTTCACAAAAGAGGACTCTAGTCACACAGAGACACATACACATTAATAATTTCCTTTATTCCTATATTTTGTTACTTAACATGAAAATGTTGAGAGCAGCTTAAATATATAGATTTCATTGATTCATTCATTTGTTTATTTTATCTGAGAGAGGTATGTGTTTGATCTGCTGGTTTACTGCCAACGTGTTCACAGTAGTTGGACTGGGCCAGGAGCTGGAAGCCTAACTCAGGGCTCCCAAGGGTTCCAGGGGTGCAGTCCTTGAGCCCTCACTGTCATCTCTCAAGGTGGTCCACTGGCAGGAAGCTGGAATGGGGTGGAGCTGGGACTCAAACCTAGTACTATGGGCATTCTAAGCAGTCTTTACCAATATGCCAAGAGTTTAATCCTTAAGTGACAAAGTATCAAAGCCAGGCTGGATCAAGGAGTTAGCATCACTCAGAGATGTAAATAAGCCCAATGGCTGGCACTCTTTAAGCTCCTTTAAGGGAAAGACAAACTTTCTTTGGTTCTTGTGACTTCTGTTATTCTAGGGGTGTGTGTGTGTGTATGTATTTATACTTTATAAAGTGCATGTAGTAGTTTCCCTTCTCCATGTGCAAGACCTCCAGTGGATATGCAAAAATGGATGTTATGCAGCCTTTATGTATACCATTTATTTTCCTGTATATGTATACCTATGGTGAAGTTTAATTTACTAGGAACAGTAAGAGATTAGCAACAATAACTAATGAAATGGTCCAGTTACAATCATATACGGTGAGAAAATTTATGTGAAGGTGTTAACCTTCCCATCTCTGGGTGATGTACTTACTGTGAGAAGATGGTAAAGTGCCTGTGTCATGAAGTGAGGTGAATGACAAGGACACAGGAATTGTGCTGTTGTGTTAAGTTACTCTGTATGGACTGCTTGAAGACGAGCACTGAAAAGCCGTAGCGCGTGGTCCTGTGGCTGAAATGGGCACTAAATGACTAATGGGTAGATAGAGTGCCCACTGTGGAAACACCAAGAAAGGGATGAGTCACTTTTGGGCTGAGTGGAATGGGATGCCAGGACATTTTATCACATTTCTCAGAATAGTACTTAGTATAAAACTTTAACAGTTTGTTTATTCCTGTAATTTTCCATTTGATATTTTTAGGCCATGGTTGACCAGTGGTAGCTAAAACCCCATAAAGTGAAATTGTGGCTGAGGGAGGATACTGTAAGTAGTTGTTGGGAAACAAAAGAAAAACATGCTAGAAATGCTTGTCAGTTCTTCTGTCTTCCGGTCAAGGGATAGAAAGCGTAAAACTGCATTTACTGGGGCCAGCAAAATGGCTCAACTGGCTAACTCTCCACCCCCAGCGACATCACCCCTTATGGGTGCCGGTTCATGTCCCAGTGGCTCCACTTCTGATCAGTCCCCCTGCTTGTGGCCTGGAAAAGCAGTGGAGGCTGGCTCAAGTTTTTGGGACCCTGCCAGTGCATAGGAGACTCAGAGCAGGCTTCTGGCTCCTGGCTGCAGGTTGACTCAGGCCATTGCGGCCATTCGGGGAATGAAACAAAATGGTCCCTTTCTTTCTATAAGTCTGCCTTTCCAATGGAAATAAATAATTTAAAACAAAACAAAACAAAACAGCCCCACCCCCCATGTTTTCTGTGCTTGCTTCTAGGAGCTAGGTGCAAATTTTCCTAATTTGGGGTGTGGGCATGAGGAAGGGGCCCTCTCGTTGCCACTGTTTTGAAAGACAGGCACTGGTGGTTGTGGGAGTAGAGCCGGCAGGGGAAGCCAGGCTCGTAGCTCAGGCTGTCGCTCACCCACCCAGGACCTCCAGAGCCAGTGGTGTAGATGGCGTGGCTGCCCTCAGCTGCCGTGGCCTTCTCAGCAGCTTTGTCATTTTTGTCTTATATATTTTGTCTTTCTCTTCGTGAGTGTTCAGAGACAGAGATGCAAAGTCTTCCAAAGGTTTGTGGAAAGGTGCTATTTTAAAAAAAGCTGTACATAATTACAGAAATTTTGGCATAAAAATTAACACAAGCTGTCTGAAAAGATCTAGTTGAAGCTCAAAAGGATACATCAGTTTGAAGACAGCTATTCGAGCAAAACGAATTTCGCTAAATTTTTATTTATTTATTTATTACAAAGTCAGATATACACAGAGGAGGAGAGACAGAGAGGGAGATCTTCCGTCCAATGATTCACTCCCCAAGTGAGCCGCAATGGGCTGGTACGCGCCAATCCGATGCCGGGAACCAGGAACCTCTTCCAGGTCTCCCACGCGGGTGCAGGGTCCCAAAGCTTTGGGCCGTCCTCGACCATCTTCCCAGGCCACAAGCAGGGAGCTGGATGGGAAGTGGAGCTGCCGGGATTAGAACCGGCGCCCATATGGGATCCCGGGGCTTTCAAGGCGAGGACTTTAGCCGCTAGGCCACGCCGCCGGGCCCCTCGCTAAATTTGAAGCAAGTAAAAGCACCACATTTATGCTGAAAGCTGAATAGAAGAATGATGAAATCATGTATGTTTTGTAAAGTTTAAGGAGAAAATGCCGGAAATAAATCAGCCGTTTGTAAATGGGTAAAATCATTTAAGGAAGGGTAAGATGCTGTTGCTTATGAAACCTGTGGTGGCTGACCAACCACATCAATTGGTGAGCATAAATTAGTCTTATTCATGCCCTAATTGATGAATCTCCATGATTACTAGTAGAATGAATATCCAACAGCATAAACGTCTCTGTTGGTTCAGCTTTCATAATTCTGATGGAAAAATTGAAGTGTAACACACTTTCTGTTCAGCTGGTACCAAAACTCTCATGTCCTGTCAGCTGTAGCTAAGAGCAGGGCTTTTAAAGGAAGTTGTAAACAAATGGGATCAAGATCTTGAGGTATTTCTTTGAAACTTTTTAACAGATGGAACTCGGCTTTCCCAGGATGACCTTGAAGACAAAGCAGATCGTAGTGATGCCTTCCGAAGGTACTTGGTGCTGTCCAGGGCAGAAGCAGGCTGGGCAGGAGGCGAGCTCTGGGAGCAGGGGTTCTTTCTTTGATGCCCACTTTGTTTGGCTTGTTGAGTTTCTGGTGGGCCACAGAATGATGGCATCTGCTTATCAGTTGAGTGTTTTCTGAAGTCAGAGCCTTAGCAGAAAAACACCTGAGAAAACTTGACCTGATGGTCCTACTCCACTCATCAGAGGTGATTTTGTGAAAGTTATGATGTGAAGTCATTACATATTCACCTTCCAGTCATGATGTGGCTTTTTTTCCACATTTTTTTGTTTTGTTTCCTAATCTTAAACAAAATCTTTAAAGGACACCCATGTTTCTTTAATTAATAATGTGAAAAAGATTGCATTGGTAGAGCTAAATTTCCAGGACATTTAGTTCTTTTGGGATAAACTAAATGATTGAACTCAATGGAGCCAATGTTGAAAAATAGGTCTATATATTTTTGTCTTTTAAATCCATTTTTCTGTGAATTTACTGAAAGCCCCCATGTATTAAATGAACAAAAGCCTTCTGATCCTGGATTAATTGTAAGCTCTTGAATTCAGTGGTTTTTACACATGTATCCCTCCAGTCCGAAAGACAGAGTGAACATTTGACTTCTTGCACGAAGCTCTTTACTTGACTTGCTTGAGCTAATTTCACTTTTATGGATAGAAACCTGGATTCATGGAAATGCTTCTAATGTTTGTTGTTGTGTTCATCTTAAGCTTTCAGAGGTATCAGAAATCTCATCTCTACTTTATCCAAGCTGAAAACAAAAGGATTACAACAGAGGCCCAAACTTACTGCCTTTAATCTGTTTGCTGTTATCACAGGGAGATGGCTTCTCTTTAGATTCAAGCTTCATTGTTTGTACAGATTCAGGGAGATTAAACCTGAAGTCATGAGGTAATAGGGGGAATACTAATGATCATAAAATTTAATGATTTCCTGAGAACGTGATAACACTAGCCATTATAGTAAGCAATTTACATGAAGTACTTAATGATTGCAGAAAATCAAGTACTATCTTGTATTTTTACATTTTAAAAATTTTAATTTTAATTAGTTTCCAGCAGATTCAGTGTGCATTGTAGATAATAATTCTGTGAACATGTTGATATTCTCTTTTTCCCACCTTCTTTTCCTCCTTCCCACTCTTTTCCTTCTCCTTCCTTTTTTTAAGTTTTTGAAATAATATTTTATGTTTACATTACAATAAAAAATTAAATATTTTACAAGATATGAAGTTTAACAAGTCAAAAGTAAAAAATACCTTATTGGGAATAAAGACAATGGCTATAACCAATATTTGAATGGAAAAATACCTTTTCACTCATATACAGGAAAATTTTTTTTAAGGATTTATTTATTTTGTTACAAAGTCAGATATACAGAGAGGAGGAGAGACAGAGAGGAAGATCTTCCGTCTGATGATTCACTCCCCAAGTGAGCCGCAATAGCTGGTGCTGTGCCGATCCGAAGCCAGGAACCTGGAACCTCTTCCAGGTCTCTCACACGGGTGCAGGGTCCCAATGCGTTGGGCCAGCCTCGACTGCTTTCCCAGGCCACAAGCAGGGAGCTCATATACAGGAAAATTTAAAGTAATCACAGTTCATTAAAACTGAAGTCGTATAACACTTTCAACCACTGGTTTGGCAATGATATAAAACCAAGTTTTAAAGAATGACAGTCTGACTGCAGATACTTCTTTTAATTTTTTGTTTGCTTTTTAAAAATTTTGGCTTCTATAGGTAAGAGAGAACATGTGGTGTTTGTCTTTCTGGTTCTGGCTGACTTCATTCAATGTGATGGCCTCCAGTTGCTACAAATGGTAGAATTTCATTCATTTTTTTTTTATAGCTGGATGATTTTCTATTGTGTATGTATGTATTATAGCTGAATAATAGTCTGTTTTGTATACGTATGTACACACACCTCACATTTTTTTTATCCATTCATTGGATGGTGGACACCTTGGTTGAATCCAGATTTTGGTTGTTGTTGATAGTGGTGCTATGAAATTATTTTGAACCTCTGACAAGAGGAGAACTGTGGGCAGCTCTTCAACAGTGTGAAATGTTCACACCTTCTGGGAAAGCCTCCCTTTCTGTGAATGGTGATGCAGGTACCTCTGACTGATTCATTGTGTTTAAGTCTTTTGCATATCAAACCAGTCATAGGATTGTTGGATCTTATTGTTACAGATAAAGAGGCTGAATTTGAGAGATAATGACTGCCTGGAATCATCCAGCTAGCTGGGTAGTGCCAAACCCCTCATCCAGAGAGTCCAATTCCACGCTCCACAGTCTAATCATAATATTGTGTTGCTTTAAAATCAAAATGGGAACTCCTCTCATGTCTCTAACATTCAGCAAATTCCTCAACTATTCTTCACCAAGTACCCCACCTGTACAACAGAGATGCTAGTTACTCTTCCTGAGCTGGGAATAAGAAACCAGTGAACCAGGTTGCACATGTCTTAGTGCTGTTGATATTAGACTACTATTGAATTTATCAAATATTCTCCTCAATGAAGCATGCCACAGGGATATTTGAGGGTAACGAATGACTTGGAAGGGGAACTTAACAAGGAGCGTGGTCTTAGAAGGGAGGCACAGGGCAGTGATGCCTTCTCTTATGAAGAGCATTATAGAGGGGCTTCATCAAACCCTCCCCTTCCTGTTCTTCTCTGAACAGTGGTTCTAATGTTTAGTTGATTCTTCTTCATCCAACTCAAAATTAGCATTGACTCCAGCCAGGTGCTTGTTTTTTTTGTTTGTTTGTTTTTTTTTGTGGCTCCAAATGATTGTACCCTTCATAATCTTTCCTGAGAGATACCCAGGCCCCTGTGACATTTCTTCCCATCCTGGCCACGCTCTTACACATGTGCCGGCTAGTTCCCTTTTGTTCTCTCATTTGTGGGTTGCAGCATATTCTTGGAAATGAAGGTGTTTTAAAATATTTATTTTTGTTTTTGAATGAGCCCATCTCTGTATCCCATATTATAAGTACAATAGTGATTGAAAGGATTTTAAAAAATCCTGTATTCTTCTGCATATAAAATGGTTGTAAAGCAGCTTAAACCTTTGACAAGAGGAAAACTGAGGTTTCATAGTGTATTAATGTTGGCACATGCTGGCAAAGCCTCCTTTGTGTGAATCCTGACATTTGTATTTCTGGAATGGTTATTGTTTTTTTTTTTTTTTTAAAGATTTTATTATTATTGGAAAGCCGGATATACAGAGAGGAGGAGAGACAGAGAGGAAGATCTTTCGTCCGATGATTCAATCCCCAAGTGAGCCGCAATGGGCTGGTACGCGCCAATCCGATGCCGGGAACCAGGAACCTCTTCCAGGTCTCCCACGCGGGTGCAGGGTCCCAAAGCTTTGGGCCGTCCTCGACCGTCTTCCCAGGCCACAAGCAGGGAGCTGGATGGGAAGTGGAGCTGCCGGGATTAGAACCGGCGCCCATATGGGATCCCGGGGCTTTCAAGGCGAGGACTTTAGCCGCTAGGCCACGCCGCCGGGCCCTGGAATGGTTATTGTATTCATGCCCTTTGAAATTGTACTAGAGATGGCACAGTTCATAGGTTTGTGGGAAAAAGGAAAGTTTCTGTAGCTCCAGTGGTCTGACATGACAGTCTGTGTGGTGCCAAGATTCAATTCCAGGATGTTTCTGGCATTTATATTTTGTAGTCATTTTTTTCAGTTTGGTAGCTGACATCCCAATCATGATCTCTGCATGTTTAAAAAAAAAAAAAACCAAAATAGTATTTCAGTCTGTGTTTTTGGCAAATATATTCCAATTTATATTGATTGTTTTAATAGAGCTTTAGGCTCTCACTGATTCATTTAGTCCTTCAGTGTAATTGAACTAAAATTTCCTCAAAAACCAATTCCTTTTGCTATGATCTTGGAAAGAATAAAATGAAATGATAAAGGAATATGTCTTACATGACCCATTACTTTGATTTGGAGATGATATTATCACTTCTCTGGATGTTACCCATTGTCTTACAGACAAGGAAGAGAATAGGGTAGGGCAAGGTATTTCTTTAAACTTTTTGTTTATTATATGGCCTGATTTTTATTGTTTGAATCATGGCACAATGGAAAGGTAGGGTATTTATTCTATTTATTCTAATTGCCTGCTGTTTTTCAATAATGTAATTTTTACCACTTTTGTACATAAGATGAGTTTAAAAGATATGAGACAAACTGTTGCTTAGAATCAGACAGGAAACGGTCAGCATGGATTCACTTATAACTTACTAGGTGGGACACAAAGATCAGTAGATTAGTTACTCCTCACTAAGGTATTGAAGATTTCTCTGCATACCCCTCCTAAAACTGTTCTGCACGTAAACTGTTGACATATGTCTTGTTAGAGTTATAAGCCAGTCTAGGCTACCCGAAAAACAGCCAGGTTCAGCAAAATTATGCCTCAACGCTATATAGTGCTAAATACTATAATGAAAATAGATATGAGACAGTTGAATAGTAATCTATAGCCATTTTAAGGTGTATAGAACCCGGTTGTATATAAACTAAAATTGAAATGTCAATGAAGAAGTCACAGGATGTGGTTCATAACTTGCATTTTAAAAAAACATATTGGTTACTCAATACTATGTCAATTAATTCCATAACATTATAAATTGTTGCTAATGTTATGTTGGGGCTTTTAATTGATCAGGATGATACTCTGCCGGCTCTACCTTCAGACCAGAGATGGTCTCCCCAACAAGCCGTTGAACTTATCTGGGCAGTAAGATGCTGGACTCTATGCTTGGTATAGGCTTGCAATGAAAGAATCTCAACTGAACTTGAACTGTGGTAATGCAACAGGATGGAGGAATCCACCATAGGGGGAGGGTTTGGGTAGGGGTCGGGGGAATCTCAGCCTATAAAACTGTGTCACATAATGCAATGTAATTAATAATATATATATTATATATATGTATATATAAATGTTTTAAAAAATATGAGACAAACTGTTGAGAACCACAGATGTGCTTGATGTTGGTATGACATCAGGATAGTTTCGTATTTTGCATGGGAAAAATTTTTTATCTTTCAAGGGTAAGGCCATTTGTTGTAGTTCTATGCCCTGAGGCAACCATTAGGTAACTGTGAATGTTATGCTTCAATCCTTAAATCATTACAGCTTGTTCAGTGCCCCAAGTATGAAATGCATTCTGTAGTTATTTGATGACGAAGTAAAATGGCAGCTAGGAATTGGCACAGAAGATGAACTTTACCTGTTTGTTTGGCCTCCTTTGGGGCTAAGGCTTGGGTTTAGAAGCCAGTAAACATTGGATTAAATGTGAGTGAGATGAGCAGGAAGTATATGAACAGGCTAGATCAGGATCCAATTGATGGATCAATGTGGAGAGAAATTAGCAGAATGACATAAACTTTTTTCTTTCTTTGTAAAGTAGGGGCAACTGAAGTCCTGTAACCCTCATGCCTGGATTATATATTGTTATTATTATAGTGGTCTGTAGATGATACTCTGTAGAATTTAATAGGTGCTGTTTTTCTAAATGTTTTGTGGTCAAGTAAACTGGGGAGATGAAAGGTTAAACCGAGGATTTTTCTTTAGTTGCAGAGGTTTCCAAGGTCTTAAGTATGCTAATACACAGTGTTGGTGCTCTGGTGTAACAGCCTAAGCCTCTGCCTATGGTGCTGGCATCCCATATGGGCTCTAGTGAGAGTCCTGGCTACTATGCTTCCAGTCTAGCTTCCTACCATTGTGCTTGGGGAAGCAGTTTTTTGTTCATAATTAGTTACTTTTCTCTCTTTTTGTAAGTGGCAAATACTTAAGCATCTTTTGTGAGACTGGATGAGTGACAACAAATTCTTGAAATTTCTTTTTGTTTTGGAATGTGTTTATTTGACATTTAGAAATTAGAGCTGTGCTTAATACAGTATTTGGATTGTATCTTTCCATTCTCTTCTAACCAATATTAGTGTTGTTGAGGATCTTAATTTGACATCTCTCTTGTGCACATTTTAGAATCTTTTCTGCATTTTTTTATTGTTGAAAATGTCACTAATGCGTCAGTGTGAAGATATTTTTCTGATCATGTCTTTTAGGGGTTGTATGTTTTCTGTATTTGGATATCCCATTCTTTATCCAAATCTGAGAGGTTTCTGCTGTTACTATGCAGAAGGGTTGTCCTAATCCATCCTCTGTTTCTGCAATATTTGGGAACAGCTAAAACATGTGTTTGGTCATTCAGTAGTATCTTATAAATTTCAAATCCTATTTTTCTTCCTCCTCTTCCTCCTTCCTTTTGTTCTGATTTTGATATCTCTAAGGCGTTGTCTTCTACTTTGGGTATTTTTTCTTCCACCTCATCAGATCTGTTAAGACTCTCTATTGTATTTTTCTATTTGACATATTTAATTCTTTATTTCTAACTTTTGAATTTGACTTCAATATCTATCTCTCAGCAAATTTTTTCATGCACATGATGAATGGATTTTTTTAGGGGGGCTTGGATGTAATTTTCAGATTTATTATACTGAGAAAATAGGAAATAAATATATATTATAACTTATTCATATAAAGCAGCCTAATTTCACATTTTTCACAGTACAAATTTAGGAATGTAGCTAAACATCCCAACCTACTCTCTCTCCTGTCTGTATTTCCTACACATCTGTCTGCTTTGTTATCATTTTTTTAAAATTTTTAAATTGGCATGTTTTCAATTCACTTTGCAATTAACATTCCATGAGCTAAAGATCTCAACACATAGCATGTAGAAAAAAATGCTGTTCCTGAAGAATGTAGACAAAGACTGCAAGCAATAATTAAATCTCAAGGTATCAATCTTGCTCATAAATTACATTTTTGTACTCCATTACCACAAATCAGGTAAAACATATGATATGTGTCTTTTTGTGGCTGACTGATTTCACTCAGTGTAATGGTTTGTAGTTTGAGCCATTTTGTTGCATAAGATGGGATCTCATTCTTTTTTATGTCTGAGTGGTATTCCATAGTGTATGTATGCACCACATTTTCTTTATTTGCATTTCTTTAATCCATAAATTTGCTTTTCATTGCTTTTGAGTGATCTTATGTTTGTTCTATTGAGTGTCTTTTTAGGCATTTCATTGTCTTTGTCTTTACATTTTAACATTGAAATGTTTATTTTTGGGGGGAGGGGGTCATATTGTCTTCCTTATTTATGTTTCTTGTACATTTTTTAAGCATTTGTAGAAATGCTTGTTGGTTTGCTCCTCTGATGTCTTTTTATCTTTGAAATATACCTCTGTGGCTTAGTAGAGGATATGCCTCATCATTGTATGGTCAGAGTGACATGCTAGGAGGGGACAGGCTTGAGGGTTGGGCGTGGGTCCACGTTTGGCATGGTTTATCTCTGCCGTTATCAGGAGTGAAGGATATGATCGCATTTGTTGGCGTGATTACAGTCTTACCTCCTCTGCCAAGATCGTCGATGCCAAGGTGAGCTCAGTAGCTACATACCGCACCCATGCAATTGCATGACCCTCACAGAGGATCTGGGTAATCCTCAGTAAGAACCTGGAGCCCTTTGCAGTGACCCACTCCAGGTTTGCAGGGAATTCTGAGACTTTGGAGCCGAATACAGTGGCTGTCTACACCCCATACCATATCATGCGGTTACAGAATTCTCACAGACCTTGCATTCACAGTGGCTGTCTACACCCCATACCATATCATGCAGTTACAGAATTCCCACAGACCTTGCATTCAGACACAGTGATTGTCTACACCTCATGCTGTATCATGCGGTTACAGAATTCACACAGTCATAGTTTTCAGGGTTCCACAATTGCAGGGTGCAAAGGTTCTACTCAGAAATGTGAACTTACCTTATGCACAGAGAGACTGAGATGTTCCCAGATCAAGTTACGTATTGGCTCTCCATCTGGAGCGATTTGGATCCGATGGTCCATGATGCGGGGAGGAGAAGGAGTGCTTCACAGGCTTCCCTGCACATCCTGCTCGTAACCAACCCTCGACCAGATTCAAAATCAGGGGGGATGGCAGACTTAGCCCTCTGACAAAATCTCTTAGTTTTCTGTGTCACAACAGCTTCTATTTGCCTTGATAAGATGGTTTTTCCTCCATGCTGGAGACTGGGAACCCTTTTGAGTTGATGGGAGGAAAGCATTATGTTCTCCCTTCATGGGTTTAGGTAGCCAGTCTGTCTGCTGCTAATGCTCCATGCTGGACTCAATGTCAGTGTGCAAGGTTCTTTCTTAGGAAGTATCAGCTTGACACAGGCTTCCACAGTCTCTTCTTACCTGCTCCGATAAGGAGCGTCTCGTCTAGCCCTTGGCTATAGGAGTTGTCAGTGGTGTCTCTGCCTACTGTTGCATCCTTATACTTTCCATGGGACCGCACAGCATCTCTTTTCTGTGGTTTCTCACTGTTAATCGGTTCTCCAGCTGTCCTGAGGGAATGCGGTCCTTCTGCCTTTTTTTCTGCTGTCTTCCTGGAGTTAGCATCAGTGTTCTTTTCCTTATTCAGCCAGCATGCGTATCTCTGAGTTTATGATGTTTGAGATTAAAATCTATTTTGTCTAGGGTCTGCTGCAGTAGCCTAGTGGCTGAAGTTCTCGCCTTGCAGGCTCTAGGATCCCAAATGGGCGCCGGTTCGTATCCCGGCAGCCCTGCTTCTCATCCAGCTCCTGGCTTGTGTCCTAGGAAAGCAGTTGAGGACGGCCCAAAGCCTTAGAACCTTATACCCACATGGGTGACGTGGAATAAGCTCCTGGCTTCTGGTTTCTGATTGGCTCGACTCTGGCCATTGCGACTACTTGGGGAGTGAACCAGCTGATGGAATATCTTTTGTTCTGTCTCTCTATGTGTAAATCTGCCTTTCCGATAAAACATTTATTTTGTCTGAAATTATTACTATTTTCTATTGCATTTTTCAAGTTTTTGTCATCATTTATTACTTGACCTGCCCAAGTTTAAGTGCTCCATTGCGTTTTTTTCTGTCAGTTTCTCCCCACATTTTTCAGTGATTTACATTTACTTAGATTAGACCCTGTGTGTTTTTCACTTAAAGGTTTATGATGGAACCCAGCATGATTTCTTGGTGGATAAATCGTTACCTTGCAAGCACAGGAATCCTATAGAAGTGCTGGTTTGTTTCTTGGCTGTTCCACTTCCCATGCAGCTCCCTGCATATGGCTAGGGAAGGCAGTGGAGAATGAACCAAAGCCTTGGGACCCTGCATCCACGTGGGAGACCTGAAAGTATCTCTCGGCTTCTGGTTTTGGATCAGCTCAAGTCCAGCTGTTACATTCATTTGGGGAGTGAATTAGTGGATGGAAGGCCTTTTTCTCTGTGTCTCCTTCTCTCTGTAAATTTGCTTTCCCAATTAAAACAAATAATCTCAAAAAGGTTTATGATGGTAGTATTTTGTTGTCTGTTGTTTTAATAAACATAACATAATATGCAGTTAGTTTTTACGTGATCAGTTTGTCTGAAAGTGAGTATTAGCTTGACAAAAATTTGTTTTCATTTAAGAAACATGAAAGAAAATGTGGGAGGAAGAAAGGAAAGAAGGAAGAGAATTCCTCTAGTTAACTCCCTAAATGCAGGAACTATAAACTCAATCAGATTCTGTCATATGGGTAGCAGGTACCAGCCATCTGGGTCATCATCTGCTGTCTCCCAGGATGTGTATTAGCTGGAAGTTGGAAAGAAATGGCAGCAGGGACTGGAAGCCAGGCACTGCAGTGTGGGATGTGAGTATACCAATTGAGTGTACCAAGTGGTTTGTTTATATTGCTATGCTACATGCCTGCTGAAAATTGTTAGTTAACGGGTTTTTTTTAGATTTATTTATTTATTTATTTTACCAGAAAGTCATAATACAGAGAGGAAGATCTTCTCTTTGCTGATTCACTCCCCAAGTGGCCGTAATGGCCGGAGCTGAGCTGATTCAAAGCAAGGAGCCATAACTTCCTCCAGTTCTCCCATGAGGGTGCAGAATCCCAAGGCTTTGGGCCATCCTCGCAGGCCACGAGTAGGAAGTTGGATGGGAAGCAGGGCCACTGGGATACGAACCAGCACCCATTTGGGATCTTGGTGCATGCAAGGCAAGGACTTTAGCTACTAAGGGACCATACTGAGCTCTAGTTAACTGTTTTTTGTTTGCTTTTTAGTTTCACTTATTATTTATTTTTATTTGAGAGCAAGAGCACAAGAGAGAAACAGTGAAATATTTCATCTGCTGGTTACTGCTCCTCAAATGCCAGTAATAACCAGGGTAATGAGTGGTTGTAGCAAGGAGTGAGGAAATTAATCCATTTTCTACTTGGGTAGTAAGGACCAAACTTTTTCAGTCTTTACCTGCTGTGACGCAGGGTTTACCATAATAGGAAGTGAAGCCAGAACTTGCAGTCAGGTTCCACTGATATGGAATGTGGGTTTCCATAGTGGGCTCTTAACCATTGGTCCACATGTGCTCTCCTCTGTTACTTCTTATTGCATTTATTTTGTTGACTATTAATTCTGAAGAACCCCCAAAACACGTGGTTCAGGAAATGATGTTTGTTACTTTTCCAGTGAAAATGCTGCCTATCCATGAATACTTAGAGAATTTTGCAGTTTAGTTAAAGGTGAGTCTTTGAAAATCTGAGTTAAGATGGTGCCACATTTCTGATACTAGTTTAGGATTGTTGAGCACAGACAATGAGACTTTAAAGGGGCCTTGATATGTGAGCATTTGTTTAGTAATAGAAACGTTTGTTCATTTGAGAAATGGGGCTAGTGCCATAGCTTAACAGATGAATTCTCCACATGGAAGTGACAGTATCCCACTTGTGTTCCAACTGCTCCACTTTCAATCCAGCTCCCTGCTTGTGGCCTTCAGAAGGCAGCAGAGGATGGTCCCTTGAGCCCTTAACCCACATGGCTGATCCAGAGGAAGCTCTTGGCTCATGGCTTTGGATTGGTTAACTGTAGCTGTTGTAGCCATTTGGGGAGTGAACCAGTGATTTTAAGATCTCTGTCTCTCTTTCTCTCTTGAAAAGTCACCCTTTAAAATAAAGATAACTAAATCTTCAAAAAACATTTTTTTTTTTTTTTGCCTGAGAAGGAATTAATGCACAAGAGAGACATGAGAAAACAGTCTGTAGTTTGGATAAATGGATTTTTAAGGAGTTCATCAAATGAACAGTAATGTAATTTGAAACTGTTTTCCTGGGCAAGAATTTACTGGAATAGCAAAGATTTATTAAATAGAAACAGTTCTTGATCCTGTTTCATCTCTGCTTGCAGCAAGGCAGTTGGTTCTCAATTTGATAAATCTCTCCTATTTTAAAATATTTCACTGCCAGTTTATTTTAGCTGGTTTTCTTGGATTCAGCATACACAGTCATGCATGGACAATGAGGCTTTGGTAAATATAGGGTGCATATGTGGTGGTGGTCCCCTAAGGTTCAAGAAAAGCTGAAGTCATCCTGTCAGCTAGCCATAGCATTCTACCACATTACTGAAACGTTTGTGTTGTTGGTGTAAGTAAGCGTATGAAAGCACATACTGATGATACAGTTAGGTATTATAGATAATATTTGAGAATAAATGTCTACTTACTGGTTCATATATTCATTGGGCTGTGCATTTATCATTATGTTAGTCTTTACCCCTCTAAATTGTAAAAATAAAAAACTTTACTATAAAACAGTGTTACGGTTTATGCTGTCTGTGTCCTCACACAGCTCCTGTTGATTGAATTGCTTCAGAATGTCATGTAGTGTTTCTTACTGCCCGGGTATGAGAAAGTATGTTCTCTGATATTCACACAAGCACAGCATCCACTCAAAGCACATTTCTCAGCATGTTTCTCTGGTATTAGACAGTGTATGAGTATATTTAAGAATCCACTTGGAGGATCTTCATACTATAATGGAGAAGCTTTATAGTTCACTAGTCAAGATCTGGATGCATTTTGACTTGAAATCTCTAGTAGTCAGCGTTAATGTAGTCTAAGAGTTACAACTCAAATAACCATATTTAAACTGAATTTCCTATCTCTTCTTAATGATTTTTTTACATTTGCATAGAGCATATGACTTTACCAAAACTTATTGTGCTTTGTTGAACTAATCTCATGCTGTCATGTTTGGGTCTTTATACGCTAACTTTCCCATTTTTAAACACTTAATTATGGTTGGCACTTGGTCGCTTTACTGTGTTGTATAAAACATTTTCAAGAGAAATATTTATATTTGAGATCTCTATGTTCAAGGATGTCTTTCTGTTGTTTTATTTTAAAATTACTATCATTTTATGATACAGTTCCATAAGCCCTGGGATTTCACTTAACCCTCTAAAACCCCTCACCCATACTGTGTTCCCCTATATTGTTACTATAGTATAGTTCTTCATAAACAGTCATAAGTCCATCATTGTGGACATGAATCATGGCAGAGACTCTAGCATCCTATAGTCAAGATATATTTAATAGTTTCTTTGTTAGTCTGTCTTTAATATGGAAATAGAGATGCATACTGCATTATATCCTCACATCTGGATATGGTAGTCTCCATTATACAGTTACTATACCTCCCCTTAAATGAAAATCCACGGGCTTGGCGGCGTGGCCTGGTGGCTAAGGTCCTTGCCTTGATCCCATATGGCTGCTGGTTCTAGTCCCGGCAGCTCTACTTCCTCTCTGTCTCTCCTCCTCTCAGTATGTCTGACTTTGTAATAAAAAAAATAAAATAAATCTTTAAAAAAAAAAGAAAATCCACAATACAAAATCAACAAAAGAAGAAAAAAATTTACAATGCCATGAAGTTAAATAGCATGCTACTGACTTACTAATGTGTTACTGAAGAAATGAAAAAGAAAATCAAGAACTTTCTTGAAGAAAAATGCTAATGTATGATCTATAAGTTATTGAAGTACTTAATGCGCAATAAAGTGTTTTGAAAAAATGAAACTAAAAACAAAATCCATGTCATACAATTTCCGCTGATTTCTGTTGGTGAGATGTTTCTCCTGTAGGCAACGAGGAGATGAGTTTTGTTTTTAAATCCAGTCTACTAATCTGTTACGTTTGATAGATGAGTTTAAGCCATTTATGTTAGGTTAATATGAACAGGTGGTAATTTGATCCTGTCATTTTAGCAATGGGTTGTTCACTGATTTAGTCTTCTGTTGTTATTTTACTGAGATGTTCTTTGTGTTTGCCTTTGTTTTTGGTGGGTGCTTTTCCTTTTCTCTGTTAGAGAACATCGTTACCTATCCTTTCTGGGGCAAGTTTGGAAGAGGCATTTTCTTTTAACTTTTCTTTATTGTGGGACCTTTTTATTTCGTTTTCGAAGACAAAAGAAAGCTTTTCTGAGTATGTTATCCTGGGCCGGCCTTTTTTTCTTCTAGAATCGAATATGTGGCTCCATTGTCTTCTGGCCTGTAGAGTTTCTTGTGAGAGGTCAACTGTGAAGTTAAATGCCATTCCTCTATATGTCAATTGATTTTTTTCATGTGCACATTTAAGCATTTTTTTCCTTTATGTTCGATTGAAGAGAGCTTGATTATCATGTGTTGTGGTGAAGATCACTTTTGGTCAACCCTATTGGGAGCTCTGTATTCCTCGTGGATGTTGTTTCCCAATTCTCTAGATTAGGGAAATTTTCCCTTATTATTTCATTAAATGCATTTTAAACCCATCTTCTCTTTCTGTGCCTTCTGGAACTCCCATAATTCTTATATTTGGCCTTTTAATAGTGTCTCAATTCATAAATACTTGTTTTTAGCTTGATCCAGCTCTGCTTCCAGCTTTTTGATTATTTCCCCATGGTGACAAGAAATCTTTCAATTTTGAGATTCTGTCTTCTGCCTCCTTCATTCTATTGAGCCTTTCCATTAAATTTTTAATTTGCTCTAATGCATCCTTTATTTTCAGATAATTTGGTTTGATATTGTTTCAGTATTGCTAGTTTCTGTGTGACATATTCTTTAAGTTCCTTGAATTCCTGTATGTGCTTCTTATTGTTGTTAAGAAGCTATTATATATTGAGTTTTCTGAATTCTTTATCCCCCATTTTCTTGATGTCTTCATCAGTTAACTCTGAGGTTGGTAAAGTCTTTTGCTCCTTTGCAGGGGAGTCTTCAGTAAGATTCATTGTGCCTCTGTCTCTTGTTTTGCTCTTAGTCATTAAACATCTGGTTGTCAGATTCTTCTCCTTGGGGCAGGTTTCTAAGCTGTCACCCACAGGTCTGCAATTATATTGTACTTACTGTGTTTGGCGCATGGTTCTTTGTTTGCAGTCGCTTGTGTCAATCTCTTCAGTGAGTTTCAGATCTGGGCTCTTATGTTAGATTTCCGACATGGTCTCCTTAGCCCCAGGTCTTAGCTCACCAATCTCCACCTCCTGTGATCCCGTGCTGAGGCTGCACTATTGTCTGTGCAGACTTTCTTCCACTTCTGGTTCAAGCAGTTCCCAGGATTTGGGAGACACAATATGCTCTAAATAGCTAGGTTGTAGGTGATGCTGATCTTGCTGGAGCCTGCTGGCCACAAGACCTATTTTGAGTCATAAGATGCCAAAGATGATACTATTTTTGATGTGGGTTCAGTGCAATGCAGTGAGCTCTGTGAGTTAACTCCCAGCTCAGTGCATGTGCAGCTTGCTGTTGTCCCTGCAGTTTCAAAACCTTTGCCACACTGTATGAAATGGCACCTGATGTGCCATTTGTGGAGTCCTTGATCTGCTAGCAGTTAGGTCTGGGGACTACTCAGACCTGTTTTGTGGGGAACCTGTAGGAAGCCACGTTGGTGCAAGGCACTGAGCCAGAAATGGGTTTGTTTGCAACTTAGAGCGTGCACAGTTATCCCATAGCCTTTGCCTCCCTACGCAAAGTGACACCTTATGTCGCTCTGGTGGGGGCCTAGGGTGTGAAATTCACGTTGTTCCCACCCCGCCTGTTTGGGATCTGCTGTTCTCTCTCTGCTTCTGGTCAAATCAAGAAACCAGCAGGACGGACAGTTTTTTGTGTGGTTTCATCTGCAGAGCTCCTGGGGAGCTCCACTTCCCTCCCGGTTGCTGGTGGTGTTATGGCCGGCACTGAATCTCAGATCACCACTCGCTGAATGCCGCTGGCTATCTGGTCACTGCAACACCACAATGTTGTCTTTGCTGCTTTCCTATGTCTATCAGTCTCCAGTTGCCCCTCTGTAGTTGGCCTGTCTTTTCCTATTTCCTGGAAGGTGCACTCTCTGCTTCACCCTGGGTAATGTTTCTCCATCTGTTTAAATGTGTCTTTACCCTATTCCGCTATCTTGATTCTTCCCTTTCTGTTTTAAAAAGTGAATGATGTTTTGACTCGAGGTAATTAATAGACTGTATTTCTATTTTCTGAAATGTTTGCGTATACTGCTTTGTAGTTCTGGAAATATTTTGAGTTTTTTGCTCCTTAGGTTTTTTTTTTTTTTTTTTGCTTAGTTTTTCTGCTTTTATATATATTTTTTTCCCTACATAGTGTCCCTTTTAAAAACCTTAGCTGAGTAGTTTCAAAAATTGCCTCTGTATTTTATTTTATCTGATTCTTTCAGTTGTATCTTGGCTATTCCTTTGATTCCAACTTTTGTAAAGCTATTAGCATTGCATTCCTTATAGTTTTCTGTTTCTGTATCTAAAGTATTCTTACTATTTTTATCCATGATTAGTTTTGCATTATGTGGGAGCAGGCATATACTTGTTAGGATGTCAATTAAGACAACTATGTCCTATTTTGGAGTGCTTGGGTTCACTTCCTGCTGCGTCTCTTGAGTCCAGCTGTATGCTGTAAATGACTGGTTTATTTGACACCTGGGAGAACTGAACTGAGTCCTGGCGTTGCTCCCAGTCCAGCTCCAATGATTGGAATGGATCAGCAACTGAGGACATTTGCTTTCTGTCTCTTAAATTGAAAGATAATTTAAATGTTGTTCAGGATTAAAGATCTTATTTGTATCCAGTTAAATCTTACTTTATTGTCTTTGTGTCTTACTATCTGTTCTTCAGTTTTAATGTTGTATTTTTCTTATAACTTTCCAGCCTTGCTGATTTTTTTTTCAAGCCATCTTCTCTCCCCAATATAGAATTTTCTATGAGGAAAGAAATGGAAAGGGCTGGAGTGGTGGCTAAATAGGCTCATCCTCTGCCTGCTAGTGCTGGCGTCCCATTTGGGGTCTGGCATTTGTCCTGGCTGCTCCACTTCGATTCCAGTTGTTTGATTTGGGAAGGCACTTGGTTCCCTGCACCCATGTGAGAACCAGAAGAAGCTCCTGGATTCTGGCTTCAAATCAGCTCAGCTCCAGCCTTTGTAGCCATTTGGGGAGTGAACCATTGTGTAGAAGATGTCTGTCTCTCTTTCTCTGTGCAAATCTGCATTTCAGATAAAAGTAAATAAATTTGTAAAAAAAAAAAAAAAAAAGAAAAGAAAAAGAAAAAAACCCAGAAAATTATGTGTTCTTTTTGCTTCTCGACAGAATAAGATGGTGATTATGCTAAAACATTAGGTATCTGAATTACAAAGTGAATTTCTTGATATTTAACTTTTACCTTAGTATTCTGAGATAAGTCTTAAATAATGATCATTCAAATGCATCAGTGATCATATGCCAAGCCTCTGGCTGCCTAATGATAAATAGAAACTGCTCTGTAATAGGTGGACTGTCATATAGAAATCCAGGTAATTGGATGACTAATTTAATTTTGGAAGCTTTTAGTGTTTTGAGCAGAACCAAATTATTAGATGAAAGTAAGATTATCTTGTTACAACATTTTCTCCAAAAATATTAAGAGGATGATTTCAGTGATTTTTAGATTTCCTTAAGTCTTACGAATATATGAATAAATATGCAAGGTTAAAGGAAGGCGTAGACTGCTGAGCTAACTGAAATTTTGTACCAGTTTTAGAAGCTGAAGCATTTCTAGTTTCTTCATTTTTGGTGAATTCTATATTACTTTTATAGTATTAAAATTAAAACTATAGGTAAATCCAGTAGTATTTAATTGAACAAGGAAAGACTCATACATTGGATACAGTCTAGTCCACAAACAGTTGAGAATGCATTGCCTCACCATGTTTGCTGCCCGTATTTGTAACTAGAGAAGAGGAGGTGACACAGGGGAACAGCCTGACTGCTGTGGCCGACATTTATCTGACATGTCACATTTTGACACCTTTCAGCTTCTTACTCTTTAGAGGTGTCCTTGCTGTGATTGTTGTGACCTGTCTACTTGCTATGAAAGTATACTCTTAAGTCAGGTTATATTTCTTTGCATATCAGTTTAGTTGATAGGTCATTATACTAAGAGAGTCCTTTAGGCCAAACTGAAAATAGACATTGAGGCAGCTTTAACAATGGCAAGAAACGGATCTGCCTCATTTCTGTCCCTGATCCCTACCCAGTGCTTGGACAAATAGAACTATTTAATATGAATGAGTAAGTTGGTACTTGAAGAAAAATATCTTCCCCCCTTTTACTCTCTAGTAATTTAACTGCACTGAATTATTTCTTGTTTAAATAAGAGTCACTTGAGGAACCTTGGTTGTTTAACAATATGTATGCATATTTATTTTATTTACTTTATGCAATCAGAGAAATGTTCTCTTGTTTCTGTAGAGATGAGGGGACAAAAATAATCTGTCATTAAGTAGAAGCTATTAACATTGTCTATTGAAGATTTCAAGGACATTTTTATTTTTATGTTCCCCCAGTTATTAAACCAGTTCAGCAGGCAGTCATATTCTTTGCTTCTTCAGGTATGAAATGGCAGCTGCTGTGGAGACACAGCTTGGTCACTGTTCACGCAGTGGAGCACAAGTTAATCACCGTTTGAAAACAATTGTCTGACATCAGACCAGAGAGTTAATTAAAGGGAAACTGTTGAGACAAGAATTATATTCATTTTAAGAAAGTTTGCCTGTATAACATTTCATATCATTAAGAATAAGAATAACAAGCTAGATTTCATAAATTCTAATACGATTTGTTTACCTTACTTTTAGTTGGTTTAATCTAAATTTACTGTGTTTGCTTCTGTTTTTAATTCACTCTGCTTGGAAAATGATAGGACACTGCTCAACGTCATCTGTAGTTTTTACAGTTCCAAGAGCACTCTAAAATTTGTTGTAGCTTCTCATGATTCTTTAGAATGGATTTGTCTTTCTCCCAAAGCTAAATATCCAAAGCCACTGGATGAAAGACCTTATAAAATCTCCAGGCTTTGAGCCTTTATAATTTTAAATTCATTGACTAATTTAGTGCCATTGAGCTCCCAATCTTCACAGGGACTTCTTTTCAATTAATGGTCTTGCTTTCATTGAGATAAAGACGTCTATTTTTGAAATACATTTAAAGTCAAATGAAATCGAAGTTAGTAATTGGATTGTTCTGTGTTTCCCTGTACAGAAAGTTTTCTGATCATGTGCGCTATCATCTGTGGGCATGGAAAAAGAACTAAATGAGGTTAGCAGGAATGTTCTACATGTTGGAATTAATGTGTCCTTCTTGGAAAACATTGCATATGTAATTTCAAGGTCAACATAGACAGAATGTAAAAAAGCAACAATGTACTTCCTATGCATAAATCTTAAGATTTTCTTGCTCTTGTCATAAAGTTTGAGTTTGGAGAGAGAAGGAAGTGATACAATGTAGTATAGCAGATCTTTGTCTCCAGATCACATTTACAGGGTCTGAATCTTGGCACTGTAATTTCTAGCTAACTGGTTGGTTTTGCCTAAGCTGCTTAATTGCTAGATGCTTCAGTTTTCTTAATGTAATGCCTATGCTTGGTGATAATAATGAATGACAGTGATAGCCTTTTTGGATGTGGCAAAATTACAAAGGATTGCTTTTTTTTAAAGATTTATTTTGTTTAAAAGACGGAGAGTGAAAGAGAGGCAGACAGGGAGGGAAGTTGGTGCGGGTGGGGAGGGAAGGAGAGAGAAAGAGTGAGCAAGTGAGAGAGATATGTGTTCCATGTACTGTTTCATTCCCTAAATGGCCACAGTGGCTGGGCTAAAGCTAGAAGCTTGTAACTCCAATTGTACCTTTCACATGAAACATGGAACATGGGCCATCTTGTGTTGCTTTCCCAGGTATATTGACAAGTAGCTTGACAGAAAGCAGAGCAGCTGGGACTTAACTGTTATTCAAAAGGGACACTCACATTCCTTGAGGCTTAACCTGCTGTGCCAAAAAACTGGCCCCAGTGTGAGGTCTTCTGAGAAATATTTTCCCTATTGAGTGTGACAGTGCTCATTTTACCATTTTCCTCCTTTTTCTTTTCCTGCTTTGGGTACTGATAGGAGTATATGCTGTCCAGCGATGTAACTGCCATCTTGTTACTATGAAGCTGTAAGTCTTGAGGTAAAATTCTCTGTGTATTTTTAAAGATTTATTTATTTGTTTGAAAGGCAGTATGAGAGAGAGAGAGAGAGAATGAATGAGTTCCATCTGTTAGTTTACTCCTCATATGGCTGCAGTAACCAATTATCAGCCAAGTCACAGGAGCCAAACACATCTTCCCATTTGGGTCTTGCTCTTGGGTGATGGGGGCTCAAGATTTTCTGCCATTTTTTACCTGCATTCTTAAGTGCATTAGTAGGAAACTGGATCAGAAGTTGAACAGCTGAGACTTGAAATTGCACCAATATCTGAATTCAATCATTGGAAATTATGTCTTTAAACAATACAGATTGTAAATTCCTATGTCCTGAGAGTAACTGATAGAAATACACTACACTTGAACTTTGATTGCTTTTTTTGAAGATGACACCATCTATAGATTTGCTAATTTATAGTGAATATCCCTAGAAGTTAAGCAATTGTTAGACTTTTGTTAACTTTGTGTAAAAATATCTAAACTGATACCATGAAATCTTTTGGTTATGAGAGAAAGTCAACTTGCATTAGGTATTTAATCAGGCACTGAAAGTAACTCAGGTAGTCAAAGACATTTTTACAGGAAAATAAAGCAACTGCAAGGATAGACAAGTTAGGATCTTTTTTTTTTTTTTTTAAAGATTTATTTTATTTTTATTACAAAGTCAGATACACTGAGAAGAGGAGAGACAGAGAGGAAGTGGAGCTGCCGGGATTAGAACCAGCGGCCATATGGGATCAAGGCGAGGACCTTAGCCACTAGGCCACGCCGCCGAGCCCAAGTTAGGATCTTTTTAAAAAGATTTATTTATATTTATTGGAAAGTCAGAATTACAGAGAGGAAAAGAGACAGAGATAAAGATCTTTCATCCTCTGGTTCACTCCCCAGGTGGCCACAACAGCCAGAGCTGAGCTGATCCAAAGCTAGGAGCCAGAACTTCTTCTGTGTCTCCCACATGGGGGCAGGGTCCTGAGGCATTGGGCCATGCTCTGCTGCCTTCCCAGGCCACAAGCAGAGAGCTGTAAGAAAAGTGGAGCAGCTGAGATTAGAACCTGTGCCTGTATGGGATCCCAGGCTTGCAAGGCGAGGACTTTAGCCACTAGGGTTATGGCGCCAAGCCCACAAGCTTGGATCTTTAGCGCCATTTGCACATTCTTGCTCTCCTCTGGCTTTTGTGCCAACCTCCTTTGATCCAACTACAAATTACTTTCTCCTGATGCTCAATTAGGAAATAAAAACCACAAGAAGAAGTAGCAAAGTAATCTCCCTTATTTCCTCTCTGAGTTAAAATGAGAGAAAGCAAATTCAGTTCTACCAGTTACTGCAGCTGGGAGGTGAAGGTTAGATCAGCCACTGCTGTGCCCTGGGGCTTGAGAACTCTTTCAGGCCAACTCATTGGGCTCACACAGGGACACTGGGTGGAGAATTACTTGCTTCTAGGGTAGGAACTTAATGCATGTTGGACCAGTCAGGGATGGGGAGCGTGCTTTCAGCCTAGGGCCATTTGGTTATTTATACCATTGTTCATGAGCCATACAAAATTATCAACTTTAATGTGAGTATGCTACAGGCTGATTGATTCTCATCTCTGCTTCCTTTGGCAGGACCCTACCCATGGCTTCATAGGCCTTATATAGCCCATGGGTAGAATATCACTCACCCCTGCTATGGATTGAATTATTGTGGATGCTTTTTTGGTTTTCATTTCCATGGGCTTGATTGCCCCTGTGAGTATGTGACTAAGACACAGAACCTGTGGGGCAGTGACTGAATACCCCTGCAGAACTGCCGGTGTGCCTCCACTCTGACCTCACAGAGACTGTTTGTTCTATAGGCTGTGCTCCACTGTGGGATTGTAACAGTCACACTATGTGTTAAAACCTCTCAGATTCTTTTCTTTTAAAGATTTTTAAAAATTTTTATTGGAAAGGCAGATATGGAGAGAGCAGACAGAAAGATCTTCTGACCATTAATGCACTTCCCAAGCAGCCGTAACGGCCAGAACTGAGCCAATCTGAAGCCAGGAGCCTGTTCCAGGTCTCCCACGTGGGTGCAGGGTCCCAAACTTTGGGCTGTCCTTGACTACTGGTTCTAAGCCACATGCAGGGAGCTGGATGGGAAGCAGGACCACTGGGATTAGAACCTGGGCCCATGTGGGATCTCAGCGGGTGCAAGTCCACTAGGCTACTGCTCCTGACCTATAACCTCTCAAGCTCTTGGTAGCACCTCTTAGAGCTGGTTTTTGTTTGTTTGTTTTTTTATTTTGTTTTTGTTTTTGTTGTTGTTGTTGCCACAATACTCTGGTTCACCCAAGTATTTCTGGGAGATCTCTCATAGGTGCTCACAGAGAACCACAGTGTTTCCTAAGCACCACTCCCACTGGGCGTGGCTATGGGCTCTCCTGTGCCTTCTCCAGGGCTTGGCTGTTGTAGGACACTGCCACCATCCTCAAAACTGCAGCCACTCGGGCAGGTCAGGCTCCCTCTCTGGCTCTGCTACATAACTGAGCCGCGCACAGTCATTTGTCATCGCTGATAGATGCTCCTCTTTGTTGCTGCAGAGCAACCATAGCTGTTAGGGGCATTTGCAAAAGTTGGGGGGGGTGCCTTGGTCCCCTTTGTTTGCTTTACTATAAACTCTGCTTGCAAGCCTCAATATCTTGCAGGAATTTTAATGACAGAAGTGAGGATTTTATTTCTTACCTACAATATGCCTTTTTCCCCCCTTTTCAAGGCCCCACTACTTGACAGCTACACTTTTAAAGGCCATGTCCAGGGGCTGTGCCAGGGCTGGGGCTGTGCCAGGGACCAGCCCCGAGTTATGCCCTGCTGCTTTTCAGAATGTTTTTTCTCCTCTTAGGCTGAATCATCTCCCAGAGGTTCTTTGACTTTAACTGGAGATTGACTTCTGACCACTTTGTGCAACCCACCATTTTTATGCTGCCTGTGCAGAAATACCCAGTCTGAGTGTGAGGTATACCACTAGTCCTTTTAAAATATCAGCAAAATTTTGGAAAAAGGAGACCTAACATAGGAATTTTACCTGTACTTTGTCAAGAATGACATTCAAAGAAGTAGCCCTAATACTTCCTACTGGCATTTATTATTGTTGTTTCATAAATGAATTGTATCTAAAAACTACAATGAAGACTCAGGATGACACAGTTTTAGAAAAAAAAGTTTTGGTTGCAAAAACATAATTGAAATGTAGAGTGTGCAGACAGTGCTACCTGAACCTGAGTGTGCATCACAATGTGCGCATATTCACATACTTTACCCTGGACATGCCGGTGTAACATTCAAAGTGGACAGATTTAAGACATTCCACAGGTGATTCTAATGCAGCCAGCCAGGTTGGTGTCTGGACTGTTTTTCTATTTTTCCCCCCCCCTCATCTTGTCCTCTTTTTTACTCTCATGAAGTGGTGAGAAAACTCAATTGCAGATCAGCAGTGGTCTATGGACTGCCTCCCAAGACCCAGCTGGGTCAAATAAATTCTGGGACTCTGGTTGTAAAAGATTTCCCTGAGATGCCCATTTGCTTTCTTTCCTCACTAAAAGAACACGCATTCAGTGGTAAGTGATGTACATAGAAAAACCATGTGACTTGGTGCAAGGCAAACACAACATGTGTTAACCAGTAATGCAGCTTCTGTCTGTTGGCAGTGACTGCAAGAACTCTGCTGATTGCGATGCGGAGGATGAGTGCAACCTCATGCAGTGAGAAGAAACCAGTGTCACCATGCTGGTCAGCAGCCCTGCTTTCGGAGTGTAGTGTGGTGGGGCGAGTGGTTTCTCTTTACTGTCTTGAGTCTGTCTCCTGTAGAGATACACATAATGGTTGAGAAAACATTCATGGTTTTAGGTGTTCTGGCATTCTCTTCATTCACATTTGTAAGATAATACCTGAGTGCCTGTCATCTCAAAAGTTTTTGTGCAATAAGGAGTCATTTAATCTAGAGCTATGTTAGTTATTGCATCAGATTGAAGCCATACTGTTAGGACACATCTGTGCAGCTGCTAGGTCACCTTACAGTTTATTGAATGAACATTCAATTGGATATTCCAGACAGTGGTTCTAGACAGTGGTTTTAGGGAGAAAATTTAGAGTTCTTACCCACCTTAAACTTTTCAATGGAGAGAAGCAGCTGTCTAAGTGCATGACAATAATAAAAATATGTACAAAGCACACCAGAAATAGAGAAGGCAGGGATCAAGTTGAGTTTTGATAAAAAGGAGTGAATTCCAGATGAAATAAAAAAAAATAGCAGAGTAAGTTGTATCAAGAAAGGGCTTTGTGGAGACTGAAATGTATTGCCGTGATTGAGTCTTTGGGCTACAGATTTTCATAGAGGAAGTGGGTATGATAATAACTTCTTTAAGACAGCCTATGACTTTAATGGTGTTTCAAAGTGTTTATTTTATGTTTGACTAACGTATATTTATATAGATTCCTTCCCTTCACTGGGTTGTATGCTGATGATCTGGAAGATCCAGAGGGAGAGATACAGAAAGAACCGTTATCAGCTGGTTTGCCCCGGAATGCTGTCAGTGGTTGAGCAGCGGAAGCTTGAGGCAACAAACTCAATCCAGGCCTTCCACATGAGTGGCAGAGACCTAAACAAGTGGGTCATTACCCCTGCCACTTAGGGTCTTTAGTTGGAAGCCGGAGTCAGAAGCCAGAGCCAGGAGATGAACCAAGAAACACTGCAGCATTGTGTGTGAGCGTCTTGACCACTCGATCAAATGCTCATCCCTAGGGGATCTGACTGGTCGGGCTGTAGCAGAAGGGTTATAATCTTCAGGATTTACATCAAAGACTCTTGTTTGTTAATAACATCACCTTGACAAGCTTTTAAACATAATCCTGATTTGAAAATATTGATAATTCCTGATTTGAAAATATTATTATTACTGATACTATTGATCACATTAGGTTATAAGCATTAAATAGAGTAGCATATGTAAAAGTACTTAGCATAGTCTAACACATGGTAAGTGCTCAATGTATGTTAACTCTTGCCAATATCAGTCTGTGTCCTTCCCCTTCAAGTACTGGATCACAGCAGACACTCCTTCAGAGCCCACTCATTGATCCACCTGTCCTTCCTGGAGTGCCTTCTGAGTGCTTAACATTACACGAAACTTGCTGCCATTCAGTCTTCTGAATCCATGTCCATAATTTTCTCTAAATCCTTCTTGAAGATATTTCACATGAAAATGAGTATAATGTTTTATCAGAGTAGCTTCACCCTAAATGCTTCGATCCTGAGCAGGGGGTTATAATGATGTGTTTACTAGGGAGAAAAATGGCGCATGCAGTGTACCTCATGTGACACTGCACCTCTGAACTTGACAGTGTGCTCTATCGTATGACCGTATGCCTCTTTATGATTCTTAAAATGGCAGGTCATACTTTTGAACCTGTATTCTTAAAAAGTAATTTTAAAGACTGAATTTCCATTCATAAAAAGTAAAACATATCAGAGAGTTAACTGTATCTGTTTTGTCCTTCATTTTGCTGGTACCTAACAAAGTGACTTATGCTTAGTAAGTACTAGTATACACTTGTTAAAGGAAAGAATACAAATAAATTCTGTAATTGGCTTTTTTTGGGGTGGGGAAGAAAGTCAGTTATGAATTGGTTGAAGTAGTAAGAATAAAGCAATCCAGGTTGCACCTCTGAATCTTTTTGCTTATATAAAACAAAGGTAGGTATATATATGTGTGTGTATGTGTGAGTGTATATGTGTGTTGTGGGGGAGGGTTGGCATGGGAGGGATAGACACACAGACACACACACACACAAGTGTACTATGCATTGAAGAAATTTATGATTTTCACGAAAGTAAACATAAAATGGGTAATATGCTTGGGCCAAAGTCTCATTTTATAATTCTTGTTGTTTGTGTAATATAATTTTTGGATTTAAGTGAAAGCATTGTATAAAACATAAGGCCAAATCAAATTAATACCATGCATTTTTGGAGTCCCATGTTTTATCCTGGCATATCACCTTGCTACATACTTTTAGTACTGTTTGACTTCATTTATATTAATGTGCTAGATAAAAAATAAAGGTGAAAATAATATGATATTATTCATATCAGACATTGTAGCACCATTATTTTTATCTAAATCTTGGGAGTAAAAATTCTTAAGGGAAAGATTTCTAAGCTTTTGAAATTATATTATGTCTATAAACAGAACTGGAGTCTCAAACAGCATTTATCTCTCACTTTGAGTTATAACTTGCTTCATTGCTCCCTAAACACCAAATTTCCCACTGTAGATGTAGCTCATGTGCTCCTTGAGCTTGGTGTGCTGTGGAGCTCAAGTGTGGCACATTTACATTAGCAGCTCCGTGGGAGAAAAAATAGCTTGGGGAGCACTGAAATCTTACAGTAGAAGAGGTTTGTAATACAAATGTTGAAGCACTAAGCTTTCAGAAAGTAATAATTTGTCTGATTTTTATTAGAAGGAGGACAAACGAGCCTCGCAACGCATGGTAAATCAGCGACGCCGCCTCTTTGCTGGCCTTTATGATCGGCGTTAATGGCGGCAACTGTCGAGACGTTATGGCTGCTTTATTTCAAGGCGTCTAAGAGGCAGAGCATAGTATGAGTATTTTATAAACATATATTTTTAAAGTCAGCCATTTGAGTTTGTAGGGATGACAAATGACTCCTGGGAGGTTGAATTCAGGCAGTTGGATTGGAGAAGGCACAGAAGATGGTGAGACTTGGTTGTTAGTTATAGTTCACATTTGTGTTAGCTATTTGGTTCTGGCTTAAGTGGTGCCACTATTATTTTATTGATCAGCTATTCTGGGATTGAAAAAGCCACATTCCGACTAGGGCCATGTGACTTGCTTTGATGAGACTTTATGGGCCTCTGGAGTGTAGTTGGTTTAACTGTGGTTGTGATTATTTTGTAAAAGGTAAAATCCACTACCTGTCATTGCCCAAACTTTGAAGCTATTACGTGAGGTTTAAAAGTCCTAGGGAGGAGATAATCTTGAGCATCTTTCTTCTAGTGTGTTCCATACGTTTGATGAGGGGAAAACTAATGTATCCCACTGTGGCCCAAAAAAGGTACCTAAAGAGAACTGTGTTATTAGTGAACAAAATACTATCAGCTAAAAAAGGAAGCTTTCAGGAAATTTCTGAATTAGAAATATATTTTAGTTAGACCCAGGTGTAAAAAAATATAGCGGTGTTCCCAGCTTGTCCTCGTCTTGCCATACTATTGGACACACAGCCACAAAAGCTGTTATAATGTGTTGAGCTTTTAGAAAGTTGTGGCTGTAGAAATGGAGAAAGGAACCACCTTGAGAATCTAGCCGTCAGCCTGCAGAGCTGTATTTCTAATGAACTCTTGACCTTACAAACTTTTCTTTTCACTTCCAAGTTGTTGCAGTATTTCTTTTATTCATTCGGCATTTTGTTTTGCTTCATCAGTGTGCTTGTGAACAGATATTTACTTAGCATTAAACATATGCTGGGTAGTGTCTTGGTTTGACTTGCTTAGTGACATAGAAGTAATCTGTGCTCCCTGAGCATTCAGATGGAGATGATGCAGTCACGGGGGTGGGGGTGTCAGGTTAGTGCTAGAGGTGCTTGAATCCCTGACTCCATCCTGAGAAGTTGGAGAGGGCTTCCCAGAGTGGCAGCATTTACACGGATAACTCAAACATGAATAGAATTTAATTTTCATATCGTATTTTTCACAAGATGAGGCATCTGAAATAACTTGCAAATCACTCAGAAACGATTATATTTTATTTATGGTCTTATAGGTAATCTTAAATATCTTAAATACTTTAGAATATCTAAACATAAAAGCAATTGTATTATTTTGGGTAGAAAGCATCTTATTATTTCTAGTTATATTTTATATTTAGATAAAATGGATTTTCTATAACCAGTGTTCTATAATTGTCTAAATACCCAAGATTTGCTTAATTTTGGAGTCTCGGGTAGGCCTTCCCCAGTAAATACAAACAGCTTGTATCCTTAAATGGAGCCAGGAATATCAGCAGGTTATAACTCCACTGCTTGCCTGATCCATGTGTGGATGACATCAGGGTGGTCAGGAGTTGGAAAGCCTGGGTTTTTGTTCTGATGAGTCCATTAGGTGAACACATTGCCAAAGAAAAGTGACTTCATTTCAACTTGTTTTCATTTCCTTCATTTGTAAAATGATGATTTCCAAAAGCCCGAAGTCTATAATTAGCTTTTCAATCCAGCTTCTTGCTAATATTGTCCCTACGTCATTTGTTGGTGACTCCTCTTGATTTCTTGTTATGAATATCAGTAGAACTGAAGTTATTTGTTGATTTTCTTTACTCTAGTGTAAAGAAAATTTTGCTTTATTTTGAATCTAAAAGGAGCAGTTACACATTATATGGACAACTAATATTTATATATGTCTAGAAATGGGCTGCCAAAATGATACAATCGGAATGAAATATGTTACCGACCGTTTCAATTCATTTGTTTTGTCCCTGATACAGGTAAAATAAATTCTTAGATTTATTTTTATTTGAAAGACAGATTTATGGAGAAAAGGAGAGACAGATAGAATCTTCCATACACTGGTTCACTCCCCAAATGGCCAAGTGGCTGAAGCTGAGCTGATCTGAAGCCAGGAGCCAGGAACTTCTTCCAGGTCTCTCACATGGATGCAGGGTCCTAAGGCTTTGGGCCATCATTTTCTGCTTTCCCAGGTCATTAGCAGGGAGCTGGATGGGAAGTGCAACAGTGGGGACATGATCTAGCATCCATCCAGGCTGTTGGCACTTGAAGTTGGAGGACTAGCCATGGCAGTGGTCCTGTCTTAAAATACTTTTAGGTGGGATTAACGTTTAGCATATATAGGCACATTCATTAATTGAGGAATAAATCCTACCATAGTACAACATTTAGTGAGGAGTAATGTTGATGTACTAAATGTTGCAATGGCTAAGACTGCAAATATTTTATGCAGTAGAAAACTGTTAGATGAAAGTCTGTGGGCCTTTTAGCTGTGGATATTCCAGTCTCCCATTCCTAAAATTCAGAGCTCTCTCTCTTTAGATTATGGGCTTAGTTTCCCACTGATTAAATCATTTCAGTAGAGAGAGCCCAACTAGAGAATGATTCTGTGTTTTGAAAGCCTTACTGCAAATCTGTTCCAAAATGGTGTTCACAAATGTTGAAATCACAACTTTGAAAATAGATTCTAACAGGAAATTTCAGTGTGGACTTGATTTACCCAGCTGCACCATAGTCTTACATTAGGTTTGTAACAGCAACATGTGGAGGAGGCATAGGACAAGATGGATGATTGACAATTGAGTCAACACAACAAAGATGTGTGTATCATTTTCCTATTGATAACAGATTTCTGGGCTTCAGCTGTCCTGGCAATGGGAGTTAGACTGTTGGGTGACATTTATTTTTATTAAAATTGAGCAAAAAGTAGTCATAAGTTGATGTATACACTGTTCATGCTGCTGTGTAAAACAAATAAATAGTAAGTAAAACAGGCTGTGAAAGTAACAGCAAAAACATCTTTCATTCCTCTCCTCTTGACTTTCTGTAGCAAACAACCAGCAGTTGCCAACTGCTGCCTCTCAGTTTATGAAAATAGAGAGAAGGAAGGAAACCAGTTTCCCTTTTTTAGTCATTCATATGCCAATCTGCCAAATTTTCTATTTTTATAATTGATATTATTTCTGTTTTTGTTACTAGCCAAGAATATACCGGTAGCAGAAATTAAATGAGTGTTTATGTTGTTTGGTAGCAAGAAAATTCTTTCCTCTGATGAATTCAGGTTAGATATTTGAATCTTTCATCTATTGGTTCATCCTCCAAATGCCTATAGCAGTCAAGGCTGAACCATGCTCTAATCAGAAGCTAAGCACTTCATTCTGGATCTCTCATGTGGATGGCAGGAAACCAAGCACCAACACTGTCATGTTCCTCCAAAAATGTGCATCAGTAGGAGGGTTGGTGCAGAAGCACAACTGTGTGTGAACTAGACACTCAGATTGTGCCAAATGCCTGTTCTTATCATTTGTGCTTCCAAAGTAGTTAATTTTGTTTTTTATTTGAAAGAATTAATGGAGACACGCACACACACACATACACACAGAAAGTGAGAGAGAGAGAGAGAGAGAGAGAGAGAGAGAGATTGGTTGATTGATTTTCCATCTGTTGGTTCACTCCCCAAATGACTACAATGGATGGGACTGAGCCAGGCTGAAGACAGGAGCCTGAAATTAGAGGGTGGCCGTGGCACAAACACTTGTACCGTTCTCTACTGCTTTACAAAGCATTTAACAAGGAATTGGCTAGGAAAGGAAGCAGCCGTACTCTAATCAGAACTCTGGTTATTGGCCAACTTGCTCTTCAGCAGGGCTGTTTAATATTTACTTGGTGTTTCTTTATAGCATTTTCTTTTTTTTTTTTGTTAAAATTCTTTTTTTTCTGAAACATTTAACTCAGCTCCCATCTTCTTCATGAAGTCAGCATCGTCTATTTATGGGTGTGTCATTTAAGATATGTGTACCAAATTTTGGATTTGTCCTCCGTGTTCTCTGTTGTAAGAAATTTGTCCTCTACTTCAAGTATGTAATAAGGCCTGTGTGTTCTTTGACTCATGATTGGACTGATAGTCTTTAGTCTTTTTGTTTTAGGTTTGGAAGGAAAATCTGTTAGGGCCCTTGAGCATAATCTTCTCTAGCTGAGAGGCTTAGTAACAGTAGGGTAAGAGAAAAATTGGATCTGAATGTTGGGAGGGGAATCAGTAGGTGAAGTTGAGGACAAGGATTTCAGTGTTTTACCCAAAACTTGTAAAGAATGGTCTAGATTCCATGAAGAAGGAATATTAGTTTCTTTGTCTTCTTGATTTCATTTTTCCATTTGACTGTCCATTTTTCCAGTTGACTGTCACTATGGATATGCATATTTTACACCTAGGTTTGCTTCATTTTTATAAGTACAATAAACATAAACTGGATGATTTTTTTTTGCATTTTTCATGTAGTACATATTGGAGATAATGTCATATTGGTACATAGGGATCTATTCTTGTTTTCTTGCGCAGTGTTCTGTTTTACTGGTTGGACCAATTCTGTATCAATTTTATTTTTTCAAATGGCAGCTCTTGAATTCACTGCTCCTATGTATTGCTGTTTTTTGTTTCAATGATTTCTTCCTAATTTTTTTTCTAGAAAACTTTGAGATACACTGAAGGATCATTTGATATTTTCCAATTTTGTGACATAGGCATAATTGCTATAAGCATTCCTATTAATGCTGCTTTTGCCGTATCTCATACATTCTGATATGTTGTGCTGCTATCTTATTTCATTTCCAGGAATTTTTTGATTTCCCTTTTGATTTCTTCTATGACCCCGTCCTGTCAATTCATGAGTGTGGGGTTCAGTTCCTATGTGTTTGAATGTTTTCTAGAATGTCTTAAATTGTGAATTTCCACCTTCATTCCATTTTTGGTAAGAAAAGTTACATGGTATGATTTAACTTTTTCAAATTTTTAGAAACTTGCATTATGACATAGCAAATGATCTGTCCTGGACAAAGCCCTGTGTGCTAGTGAAAAGTAATTATGTTCTGCAGATGTGGGATGAAACGCTGCACAGATGTGAATTAAGTGTGTTTGGTGCATTGTGTAGATTAGCTCTTTTTTGTTTTTTGGTATAGATACATCCATTGATGCAAGTGGGGCATTGAAGTTTCCCATTACTATTGTTTTAGATTCTGTGTCTCGCTTTAGATCCATTAGCATTAGTTTTTCAATATCCAGGCACCTGGCATTGGAGGCATGTACATTTTCTATAGTTGTATTTTCTTATTAAATTGATCCCTTATTTCTTACTTAATGCCTCTCTTTGTTGGAGTCTTTTCATAAGGCTTCTTTCAGAGTTGCAGCTGCTCTACCAGTGACCCAAAGTTAATCATTGTACTTGTGGACAGTTTCTGAGTTACTGCAAAGGAGGCATTTGGTGTTTGGTTAAGCCAAAGCAAGAGCCAGTGCATGCCAGAATCTAATGCTTTTGGCTTCATGAAAAGCTATGGCCACAAAGTTATTTGACCAGTGAGCCATGTGATGGTGGTTGGACTTAGCTCAGCGTGCGTGGTTTTAGGTGGATGGCTGTAAGGATTCAGAAAACAAAATTTAAATCACCTTGTATGAATCAAATTGTTCTTTAAGCTCTGTGACAAACAGTGTAGGAGCCTGTTGTCTGATATTCTTCCTCAGAAATTGTAGCCAATAACCGATGCTGGTCACCCTGTATTTGATGGTGTATATATAATTATTAATATATTTCTATATTATATTATATCATATATTATAATATAATATATTATATTTATATTTATATTATAATCAAATATGTAATCATATATTTATCTATAATTGTATATGTGTTTATATGTATTATGTATTTATATATTTATGCAAAATATATTTCATGTATTATTATATATAATATATTTTATGTATTACACACATACACATGCCCCTCATCTTACAGTCTTATTTGTTGCTGATTTGTAGCATACTGGTACACATTTCTTCACCTTTTTAAGTAATTCTTGTGTTCCAGTCTATTTTGTATGGCGTTAGGATGGCTACTCCTGCTTATTTTGCTTTCCTTTAGCATGATGTATCTTTTTCCAGCCTTTCACTTTTAATCTGTGTGTATCTTTGATGGTGTGGTATGTTTCTTGCAAGCAGCAAATAGATGGGTCTTGTTTTTTTTTAATCCATTCAGCCAGTCTGTATCTTTTAATTGGAGAATTAGGGCGTTGAAATTCAAGGTTGTTATTGATAAGTAATGACCTTGTCCTACTGTTTTTTTTTTCCATCAGTATTTCTATTGTTTCCTTTGGTTTTCCTTTGTACTTTTACTAGGGGATTTTCTGCCTTGGCGTTCTTTGTTGATTCTGCCTGTTTTCCCGTTTCTGTGTGTGGCACTTCTTGAAGTATCATTTGTAAGGCAGAATGAGTGGTGATACCTTCTTTGAATTTGTTTGTTTTGAAAGGCCTTTATTTCATTCTCATTTATAAATGAGAGCTTTGCACGATACAATCTTCTCTGCGGATAATACAGATTTTTTTTTTCTTTTAGGGCTTGATCTCTGTTTCTTCATTCTCTCCTGTAGGGCATCTGATGAGAAAATAGCTGTGAGTCTAATTTGAGAGCCTTTGAAAGTAATCAAATGTCTCTTTTGTTCATATTTTAGAACTTTGTTTTTTATAATTTAGAATTTTATTTTTAATGTTTTGCTATTGAATGTTTGACTATAATGTGCCATGCCAATGATATTTTCTGGTCAAGCCTATGTGGTCTGTGCTCTTTCTTTACTTGGATGTACCTATCTTTCTTCAAATTAGGGAAATTTTGTGCTGTTGTTTCACTGAACATGTTTTCTCATCCAGTCTCTCTCTCCTCACCTTAAAGAACTCCTAAGCCTGTGTTAGGTATATAGGCCTTGTGATATCTCTTAAATATTGAACACTGAGAGCCATTTTGAGTACGTTAAGGTGAAGCCTCATTGTAGCTTTTATTTGCAATTCCCTGATGCCTGGTGATCCCAAGCATTGTATTCTTCATGCGTCTGTTGGTCATTTGAGTTTCATCCTGGACAAATGGCTATGCATTTTCTTAGCCTATTTGTTAACTGTATTGCTTGTTTTGTTGTTGAGTTTCTTGAGCTTTTTAGCTGGAAATAATCACATTTGTCTATTTTTAACTTTATTGACTGTGCTGCAGGAGTCTTACCAAGAAGTCTTTGCATATGTTGATGTCTTGCAGTGTATCCCTCATGTTGTCTTCCAGTAATTCACTGGTTTGAAGTACTAGGGTTAGGTGGCTGATCCACTGTGAGGTGATTTTTGCATAAGGTTTTTGGTAGGAGTCTTGCTTCATACTTCTGTATGCAGAGATCCAGTTTGCCCAGCACCAGTTTTTGAAGAGATTGTTCTTTATAAAGTGATTATGGCTTCTTTATAAAAGATTAGTTGATTGTAGCTACGTGGATTGATTTCTCAAGTCTGTGCTCCCTTCCAGTGGTTGATGTGTCTATTCTTGTGCCATAGAAAACTGTTTTTATTTATAACTGCCTTGTACTGTATCTTGAAGCATGATGCCTCAAGCTTTGTTTTTGCTATTGAAGATTAACTATTTCAGGTCTGTAGTGGTTTCATATGAATTTTCATGTCATTTTCTCCAGATCTGAGAAGAATGTGCTTGATTATTTTATTGAGATCCCACTGAATCCATAAACTGTGTTGGATAATAATGCAGAAATTTTGATAATACTACTTCTTCCCATCCATGACTATGGAAGAATATTTTATTTTTGTCTTTTCTTTCTTTAAAATATTATTTTTTATTTCAAAGAGCTAGAGAGACAAAGAGAGACAGAGATTTTTCATCTGCTGATTCACTCCCCAGGTGGCCATAATAATCAGAGCTGAGCTAATCCAACTCCAGGAGACGGGAGCTTCTGGATTTCCCTCACAAATGCAGGAGCCTAACTACATGAGCCATTATCTACTGTTTTCCCAGATCATAAGCAGGGAGCTGGATGGGAATTGGAGTAGCCAGACAGGAACAGGTGCCCTTAGTGGAATGCTGGCACCGCAGGTGGCACTATGCCACTTGTCAGGTCCATGTCTTTTATTTCTTTGTTTAATGCTTTATACTTTTTTTTTAAATGGAGAGCTTAGATATTTATTCAGGTTTTTAAAAAAATTCTTGTGGCTATTGTGTATGATGCTGGTCTTGAAAGCTTTTTCTCAGCAGTTGGCATTAGTAGTCTGCAAAGGCTATTGATTTTGTTTCCTGATTTTACATTCTATGGCTTTGCCAAACTGTCTTATGAGTTCCAGTAATCTCTTATGGGATCTTTTTATTCTTCTATGTATGGGATCTTCAAATTAGGGAAATTTTCTGCTGGTATTTCAGTGAATGGATTGTCCAACCCATTCTCAGTTTCCATACCTTTACGAATCCTTAAATATCCTTAGGTATCCCTAGGTATTCTTAACACATTATTTGGTCATTGTATAGTATTCCATATATTTTGAATAATATTCTCAGTTTTTCGTTTTTTTTTTTGTTGTTGTCTGAGATATTTCCAAAAGTTTGTCTTTTAACTTATTCTTTCTTTTGCTTCATCAAGTCTGTTGTCAAGGCTTTTCATTTTATTGGTAGTTGACATATTTAAATTATGCATTTTTGATATTTGTTTTATTTTTATAACCTTCTTGTCAGATTTTTTAACCATGTTATTTATTAATTGCTTTAACTCGTGAATTTATTTTTCATTATCTTTGAGTAATTTTATGATCATGCCTTTGAATTTCTTTTAAGGAATTTTATCAGTTCCTTTATCTTCATATTCAAATACTGAGGTTTTGTATTTCCTTTGTGCAATCTACTGTTTTCCATCTTTGTGTACCTTGTGTTTCTGTGTTTATTTTCAAATGTTTCTAGAAGTGATTGTTGGTATCTGCTCTGAAGACTTTTATACTTGAAATATCCTTCTCTGACTTAGTGGAATATCTGCGCCGTTAGTAGGTATATGGAGGCATTTGTGGTTGAGATCAGTGAAATTTTGACAGTGGAGGCAGCATGACACTTAAGCTGGGCATGAGAGATCTGAATTGTCAGCAGGTGGGAGCATATGACTGTGTTGGCTGATATGATTTCTGTCAGTCACTGTCTGTCAAGGGAACCCTGCAGTGCCTAGGTACTTCACCCAGGTAGGCACATGAACTGTACAAAGTTTCTTTGCACTTGTCAGTGTGAGCACAGAACTCTGAGACTTTTGAACCATAGATAGTGATTTCCCAAAGATACAGTACAACCTTGTAGCACAACCTATGGCACCGTCCAAGAGTTGCCATAGTCACAGGGAGCTAAGGATCTGCTCCAGCCTCACAAACATCCACTTTTTACAGAATGAGCCAGCTAAGTGATCGAGATTTGTAGGTGCTCCACCTTGGCAAGTTGAGTATGAACATTTGATACAGTGAGAAGAGAAGAGTAGTTTGTGGGCATAAATAAGTACCCTGCTCCTTACCAATCCTCTAGATGGGATCAAAATCAGTAAGCTATTGGCCGCAGCAGCATGTGCTCACCTCATTAAGATGTCATTTCCTCCTTTCTGGTTGCCTATTGCCTTGCTCCAAGAAGATGGCATCCCCTCCAACCTTTGGTTGTGGAGTGGTGTCCTGCTTGCTTTCACACGCGTGTGCTGCCCCTCACTGCCTCTCAGTGTGTCTGTCCAGCATACACGTCTCTCCAGCTGTTTCTTGGGATGCAGCTCCTCCCCTCATTTTCTTCTTGTGCTCAGAAGAGCATGTCTTTTCTCTATTCTTCCATTTTGGGTTGAGTGAGCTGTTCAAGTGTTTTTTTTATCTAACTCCCAAATTTCTAGTCTGAGTTTGAGAATTCAAGTTTTTCCTGTAGTCTGATATTTTCTGGGTTGCTCCAAAAAGTCCAAATTGAAAAAAAAAATTGCTTGTTCAGAAATAAATCTTAGTTTGCCGCATATTTCATTATAGAATGTTTTAGTAAATATACATAACTAAAAAAATCTACAAAAACATGTATATAAAAATAGAAAATACAGCTATAATATTGCTGACTGCAGAGTACCCTTGCATTAGAGGTTAGAGAGAAATTGATTCTGTTTGCTCTGAAAATGACAGCATTAGAGCAGTTCGAGTCCAATAATAATCATTTTGTACATTTTCTGTTATTTTTAGGGGAAAATATTGACTATATCAGTGTCTGCCAGCCAGAGACCACCAGGAATATATGTGAAGCTGAATGGTTTGGATATAGTTCATGGTTGTATGAGAATGAGGCTGATCATACACACCCGGCCCTGGAAATTTACAGGGCACCTCAGTAAGAATGTTAGTAATGGCTTCTCCAGCATTTTGATCCATGTTCAGTGATTTTGTGTGTAACATTTAGCAAAGGGTTTTTTATTGTATATTAGGGGCTGTTACGAAATTGGAATAATTCTATGATTGCACATCTTAATCAATTTTATGTAGTAGAAGAGAAGTCCACAGAAGGCTAAAGTTACGGTGGCATTGAATCATATTATGTGAGATGGGGTTGTTGGGGAATTTTTCCAGTTTGGTAATATCTGCCTTACTCTCTGTTCAGACATGACATCACAGCAGTCTTGTTTCTATTGTGATCCGTCCTGGTCACAGGTGCCTTGCCTGATGTAGGCATTTTACTAGAAGGTATTATTTCAGCTGTAGAGTATGGTCCAGCTGCCTCAGGTTAGTTTCCAGTTTTCAGGAGCTTCCTATGTTTGAATTCTAAGCAATCCATTATTTTGCCTTTTTTTGTTGAGTTTGTACATAACAGAATATGCCTGTGCTCCGTTCCAGCTGCTAAGTAGGACACAATTCCAAGGCCTCACAGAAAATCCAGGTCGAACTTTAGCTTCATTCATCTAGTGTAAGGCATGTGGCCATGTTCTAAATATGTAGTTTCCAAGGTTATTGCGGAAGGGAAAGAGAAACTGGACAAAAAAAACACACTAGATGTATGTCTCTCCCTGCCTCCTTCCTTGTAAAAAAAAATTCAAATCTGGGGCCTAGTGTGGTAGCTTAGTGGCTAAAGTCCTTGCCTTGCATGTGCCAGGATCCTGTATGACCACCGGTTTGTATCCTGATGGCCCTGCTTCTCATTCAGCTCCGTTGTGGCCTTGGAAAACAGCAGAGGATGGCCCAAAGCCTTGGGACCCTGCACCTACTTAGGGGACCTAGAAGAAACTCCTGGCTACTGATTTCAGATCAGTGTAGCTCTGATTATTATGGCCACTTGAAGAGTGAAACAGCAGATGGAAGATTTTTCTGTCTCTTCTCTGTGTAAATCTGCCTTTGCAATAAAAATGAGCAAATTAAAAAAACTTTTTATTCTTTTTAAATTTTAATTGTTTTTATTTATATGAGAACACATTTTGTGTACTCTCAATACTGATTTTGAAACACAGTGATAAGTTTTTGAAGTCCATGTATAGTTTCATCCTAATATGTGTTTTCCATGAACTGCTCGGAATAGCCTTGTTAAAAACCAACAAGAAAGTCTGAATGCACTTTAGATTAACTCTGATTCCTTTAAGGTTACTGTATCCAAGGGATGCACAGGGGCTGTGTGAGTGAGTCAGAAACATGCTAGCAGGAGAGAATTTGGAGGAAAAATGTTTTTTAATTATGATATAAATTCACGCATCTTCCTCTCGTGTCATATTCCTCCCTGTATCTGTCCTTTCCTAGCAATGCTGAAAAGCAGGTAATTGATGAAAATGGCTATGACTAAAGGAGGAAAGGAGTGCGGAACAATCAGCTGTGTTTTGTTTGGACTGGAGATTGACATACAGTTTCTGGAAGAGTAAGACAGACTGTGGGGCTGACTGGCAGAATGAAACAAGTGCCAGTGGTTCAGCTGTGGAGGACACCATTCTTGTTGGATGATTGCATGTGTTTGAACTGTAATAACTAAAAATTCCCCCAGCCATTCTCTCTCCTCACTGTTTTCTATTGATTCATGCTTGTTTTGTTTCTGTATCTATATCTGGTATTAAGAATGACACACAGAGAAAACAGACTTTGGGTAGAATTACGACTGGGGATTTAAAAAAAAACTTTGCGTTATTTTCTTGGTTGTCAAGTTTCACTGACTCAGAACAACTGGCAATTTCTTACTCTGTACGTTTAATTATGTTTGCTGACAGAGACATAAGCCATAGAAAAGGATACGACACCAACTTTATTTTCAGCTGGATTGAGTGTCGTCAAACAGTCCTGATTCCCATCAGCTTAGAATTATAGTTCTGTCTAAAAATGTTAGATAGCTCAAGTTTTTAAGAAAAAAAATCGTTATTGAGTTAAAGCAACTATTTTAAGCTTAAAATAGAAGTATGGAAATAGTACTATACTTTCCATAGGGTCAGGGATATAAACTTCCACTCTCCCCATTCCCCTCCCCCCACCTGTTTCCCCCTGTATCATTACAGTAGTATAGTCCTTCAGCAGTCCATCACAAGCCCATCATTTCTGCTATTTAAGTGTATTATGAAATTTTAGGTAGAGACCTAAATGCCTTCGCTCTGGCATCTTATTGCCAAATTATATTTAATAGTTTCATTGGGAGTCCATTTTTTATTCAGAAGTAGAGCTGCATACTGCATTGTAGCTTCACTTCTTGGTATGCTAGTCTGTTATACGATTCCTCTAGATGGGTATATGTATATACATGTTGACCTATGTATCTATTGATATTGTATTTTACATGAAGGTTGCCTTTATCAGAGAGAACACATGGTTTTGTCTTTTGGCGATTGGCTTATTTCAGTGACTGTAATGGTCTTTAGTTGGGACCATTTTGTTGCAAATGGTAGAATTTCATTCTTTTTAATATGCTGAGTAGTATTCCATAGGTAGCTTTTTAGAAATACACAGAAATAACTGTGTTATACTGTCAAGTCCACAGGTGAAACACTGTTAAGATGTGTCAAGAAGTAAAATATTTGATAAATGTTTTATTCACATATACCATGGAGTAGACTTTAAGAAGTTTCTAGTTAATCACTTCCCTGTGCTTGGAAATCTCGTTGTACTTCAAAGGACCTGTTCAAGTAGAATAGTGTGTGTGGTACAGTTATCCTCTCCCTTTTTAAAAAGAGATTTATTTATTGGAAAGGCAGATTTACAGGGAGGTGAAATGGAGAATGATCTTCTATCCACTGGTTCACTTCTCAAATGGCCGCAACAGCTGGACGTGAGCCATCTGAAGCCAGGAAACAGGAGTTAGGAGCTTCTTTTGAGTCCCAAGGCTTTGGGACATCCTCTGCTGCTATCTCAGGAAACAAGCAGGGAGCTGTATGGGAAGCAGAGTACCTGGAATATGAACTGGCACCCATATGGGATGCTGGTGTTTGAGTGTGGGGTATTAGCATATTGAGCACCAGTGCTGTCCTCAGTGATAGCTATTTTCAAGATGTCTAGTTTTTTTCTGGTATAAGGTAAAAATGGATACCAATATTTTCTGTTTAATATTGCATATTAGATAAGGAATTTAATTATGATTTCTAGATGTATATGGCTTGGCTGCAGGATGCTAGACTTTCTACCTACAATGCTATGATACACTTAAATATCAGAAGGTTGGATTTGTAACTGTTATTGAAGGACCATGCCATTGTAGTAATATAGGGGAAAGCAGTGAGAATGATTGGGGTGTGTGGAAGGTGCAATCACTGTGCCTATTGAATAGTATCTTGAAAAAAAAATAGAAATGGAACCTTGAAAAAACAACTAGGGCAATACAATGGTCTCCAGGAAATTGAAAAATATTGGAAATCTCTCTTTTTGGCTTTAAATTATAGTGTGTATCAAATTAGCATTTAAGGTTTCCCCTATTTGAGTAAAATATTTTAAGTATATTAGCTAAATATTGATGAATACTTACTAAACAAAAAGCAATTTTTATCAGAAGACATATCTATCATTGAGATGCACAGTACTCCTTTCCTCAATTGGTTCATGTCTGCATGAGTCTCTTTAATTGATTAAATCCATCTTTCTTAAAAGATGAAATCACTTTTCTTTATATTAGGTTAATCAGATGTGAAGTTGAAGTACTTTTATGAAAGTTCTGTGGTTCAGTAGGAGGTCAGTTGTTATGAAGAAGTGTGCATTCATTTTGATCTCATAGCATTTCCTCCCTATCGGATGGCTACTTGATGCATTGGAAATTCTCATGAATATTATGATATTCTGTTGTGATGATTAATTTTATGAGACAACTTTATTGGGCTATGGGTAAACTAAATGTTTTGTTAAACATTTTTGTGAGTGTATCTTTGAATGTGTTTCTGGGAGTGGTTACTGTTTGAATTGGGCTGAATAAATCAAACAGTCCTCCCCAGGATGCCACAGGAGACGTCATTGGAAAACAAAGGTAGTGGGAAGAAGGGTTTGTCCTTCCCACGCCTAATATTTGACTACATAAAGTGGGTTCCTGACCTTATCCTACCCTCAGTGCTTCTGGTTCTCATTCTTTAGCCTCTGAATGGACCCCACACTTTTGGCGCCTCTGATTTTTAGGCCTGTTTATTAGTTATACCTCTGGTTTTCCCAAGTCTTGAGTTATCATGTGGTGGATTTCTTATCCTTCATCATTGCAGGAGCCAGTACATTATAATAATAAGTTGATGCCCCCTCGATATCGAGGCAGTACTGCTTGATATTGTCCACAGAAATATCGTATAGAAATATGCAATGCCATGTAGCATGTGACACAAAATCACTGCACTATTTAATTTATGCAACCTATGTCCCAAGAAGAGCAGACAGTACAGCATGAATAAAATTAATGTTGAAATTGGCTAACATCAGGCATTTAGGCCACAAATAGAAATCAGAATTGAGAGCCTGATGCGATAGCGTGGTGGCTAAATCCTCACCTGGCATGCACTGGGTTCCCAAATGGGCACCAGTTCACATCCCAGCTGTTCTGCATCCCACCCAACTCCTTGCTTGTGGCCTGGGAAAGCAGTTGAGGATGGCCCAAAGCATTGGGACCCTGCACCCGCATGGGAGACTTGGAGGAAGTTCCTGGCTCCTGGCTTCAGATTGGCTCAGCTCCGGCCGTTGCAGCCACCTGGAGAGTGAACAAGTAAGTGGAAGATCTTTGTCACTCCTCCTCTCTGTAAATCTGCCTTTCCAATAAAAATAAATAAAAATTAAAAAAAAAATCAAAATTGAAATTTATTCTGAATTAAGTTGAGAAAGAAGGATGTTCTTGGCAAACTTTGAGCTAGAATTACAAGATCTGACATTTATGTTAAATGTTACTGTAGTCATGGTATCTAAATCAGATGGAGTGAAGAAACTTTTGAGGCAAGGAGAAGCACTAGGAGACTCCTGAGTCGACCTCAGAAGTCGTGAAGTTGGCTCTGGGGGAGAGAGAAGTCCTTGGTTTGAGAGAATTTTTAGAAGTAGGACTCTTAGGAGTTGCTGTTTTGTTACATGTGGGATGGAAAGGCAAGAAAAACAATGCTGTGAAGTTTTATGTACGAACAAAGTGTATACAATGTAGTAATAATTATTCATAGTAAACTAAAAAATTGATTATATACAAAATATCACATTACCCATTTATTACTATTGCTTTTAAAATTCAGATGGTTGTGCACAATGTGTGTTCAAATAACTATCCTGCTTTGCTCTTTAAGATAAGTCTTTAGAAGTTTTATGATAAATATATTGAGGGGCCAATGCTTGGCATACTGGTTAAAACTGCCACCATTGTTGCCAGCATCCCATGTGGACTCCAGTTTGATTCCTGGCTGCCCTACTTCTAATCCAATTCCCTAACATTGTGCTTAGGAAAGCAGCAGAAGATGGTTCAAGTGCTTGGGCCTCTGTACTCATGTGGGAGACCCAGAAAAACTCTGGGCTGCTGGCTTTGGAATATCTCAACTCAAGCTGTTGTGACCATCTGTTTGGGGAGTGAAGCAGTGGATGGAAAATTTCTCTGTGTTTCCCCCACTTCTTTCTCTGTAGCACTGATTTTCAGATGAATAAAACCAGTCTTTGGAAATACTACTTGACCTGTGGATGACCAGCCTGCTTTCTTACAACATTTATGTTGGTGCAGGTGTGGCTGACTGCTATGTAGATGAGCAATGCAGCTTGAGCATAGATGGCATTATGGTCACCATTTCTTCCTTTACTGATTTTCTTTTAAAAGGTTCTTGTTTTTTTGTTTGTTTGGGAAGGAAAGGAAGGGGAGGGAGAGAGAAATACTGAGAGGAGAGAGAGAGAGACAGTGAGAAGAGAGAGAGAGAGATAGAAAGAGAAGAGAGAGTTTCCTTCCAACTTCTGATTCATTCCTTAACTGGCCATGTGGCTGGGGTTGGCCTGGGCTGAAATTAGGAGCCTGGAGCTCCATCTGTGTCTTCCACGTGGACAGCTGGAATCAAGTACTCGAGTCATCATCCTTTTCCATGTGCCTTTCTCAGCGAGGTGGATGGGACACTGAAGTACCCAGGCATGTGAGGTGCTGTGACACAAGCCAGCACTCTGATATGAGACGCAGGTACTCTGAGCATGTGCTAAGTCACAACGTCCACCTCCACTGTTTTTTTCTTTTTTGTTCTCTTTGCTGTTACTCTTCCATAATCAGGTAGTTTCCAAATAAGAGCTTGTTAGCATTTTATGATTTCCTCAGGAATATTCAGCTTAAGAGAGCTTCATATTGTATCTCAGTTTTGCCAATCTAATAGTGAATTTAATCAAAGACTGATACAAAATTAAATACATCAGAAATTTGTTTCCAGTTTCTACATTCTTAGATACTATATTTAAAGGAGTAAAATTTAAAATTGGTAATACGTCTCTCTCTTTTTTTAAAAAATATTTGTATTGGAAAGTTAGATTTACAGAGAGAAGGAGGAACAGTGAGAAACATTTTTTGTCTGTTGCTTCACTTCCTATGAGGCTGCAAGGGCTGAAAGTGAGCCAGTCCGAAGCCAGGAACTCAGAGCTTCCTCCTGGCCTCCCACGTGAGTGCAGGATCCCAAGGCTTTGGGTCATCCTCTACTGTTTTCCCAGGCCACAAGCAGGGAGCTGGATGGGAAGATGAACAGCTGGGACATGAACTGGTGTCTAAAAGGGATCCGAGCAAATGTACGGCTAGGATTGTAACCACTGAGGCATTGCAGCAGGCCAGATAGGTCTCTGGTGTTTAATTACAAAGCAAGTGGGTTTCTGCGTGCTTGCACTGATGTTTATTTCTGTCCTCCAGTGTTGTTCAGTGGAACAAAGGTGACACATAATCTCGTTAGTGCTTTCTGCCTTCCCTCCCATGCTCTCTGCAGATAATGAAGAACAGCGAGTGGCTCTTATTATCTTACGTTGTGATAAAGATGATATACACTGCCCCCTAGTCAGAACACTGCAGTGCAGAGTTGTAATCACATCTGACTGTAATCACATCTGGCCTGTTGTCTTTGTTTTCAATCTCTCCTGTTGCATTGCTGGGAAGTGCTGTCATAATGACTGATAGAGGGGTTGGAGCTGTGAATTAAGGAGAATGATTCAGTTATAGAAACAGAAACAGTATCTTTCCTGTGGAGCGATCCATACGTGTTGGTGAAATGAAAAGCCACCCATGTGTGAGTGATTTCAGGGTGTAGATGAAGACTAGCCTCATTGCAGTCCAGAGCGCCTTTCTTCCAGAATGGACAGTAACTACATGTCCTGTCCAGCAGGACAGTCAACGGGGTCGCAGCCACCTAGGAGAGAATGAAGGGACAAGAGACACAAAGAATGGACAGCAAGACAGTAGGTCTGATCAAGCTGTCAGTTTATTGATTTCAACTGAGGGTTTTTATATTCTTCAGTAACTAAGGCTCAGGGAAAGAGAAGCTGGGACGCAAGCCATGGTCTCAAGACCGATTGTTCTTGAGCAGCCACCATATCAACAATAGTAACCAACATATCGACAATAGCGTAGGTAATCAGTAACAAGATGTTGGTAAGTACAGCATCAATCACATTCTGAAACAGTTGCTAGGAACAATTGAAGCTAAGCGTGTGATTAGTTTCATAACTTCTTTCCCAAGCATCTAGCCAACCAGGGGTTTCCACTGTCCCATAGGTCTATATTCAAAATGGCTTCAGTGTGGCTATAGTGCACGGCTCCTGACAACTACACAGGTGAAACTGCACTCTACTGAGATCTGAATGAAATGTAGATCGTTTGAATGGGTAGTACATCAGGACTGGAAGAGTCATTAGGCTGTTTTTGACATGGAAAGGAAAAACCTATCAGACATTTCCAGCTGAAAATTGAAAGTGGTACTATATCAAAAGTTAAACCTGTTGTATTGCAATCAATGACATCCAATAGATAAGAAGAAAATTTGCAGAATGAAAGAAAAATATTTGCAAGTTGTATGATGAAGAACTTCTAATCTTCATATGAAAAGCCTTGTAATTCAGTAATGGAAATGTTTGGTAACCCATGTACATTCAGACGGAGTCTGAATAAGCACTTCTGCAAAGAAGATATATATGTGTATATATATATATATATCTCACCAAGTGCTTGTCAACCTTGCTAGTCATGAGAGAAATGTAAACTAAAACCTTAAAGAAATAATACTTCATATCCAACATATTAAAAAGTGCTGTGAAAATATGGAAAAAGTAGAAATAGTTTCCATATGAAAATATGGAACAATTAGAACTCTCGTGTTGCAGATGGGAATTAGGACAGTGATACCGCTGCATTAGAGGAGTCTGGCTTTTCCTTATTGGGTTCAGGACAGAGTTCTCACATGATTTGGCAATTCTGTTTTCAGGTTTCCACCCAAGAGGAGTAAAACACATGTCCATACAAGAAATGCGTATGTGAATGTTCATTATAGCATCGTGTAGAGTCGCCAACAAGTGAAAATCATTTAAATGACTGTTCTTTGGTAAATGGAAACATAAAAAGTAGTATAGCCAGGCAATGAAGTATTAAGCCATAAAAATAAATTAGATCCTGGTGTATTTTACAAAGTGAGTGAAATTTGAAAACATAATAATAACAAAGGCCATATATATCTTTATGGCTTTCTTTATAAAACATATCCAGAAAGGGAAAAAGCTATAAATATTGAAAGCAAATTAGTGGTTGCCTAAAGCTAGGGAGGGATGGGGAAAGAAGATTGAGGGATTACTATTAGTGGCTGTGTTTTTTTGTTTTGGAGGGAAAATTTTTCTAAGATTACATTGTGCCAATGGTTATGGTAGTATATTAAAAAAAGAATTATATGATTTAAATGAGTGAGTGATATTGTTGGTTAATTATATCTCAGTAAAGATTTTTTAATAACTGAAAATGATAATATTTTAAAGCCATTATGTGAAACATTTAAACCTTTATTGTTACAATTTATGAGAATTATATTTATCTTAACTGCAGAAAAAATATGTAAAATTCGTTTTTCTTTCATACACAACTTCTGTAGACCAGTTTTAACTGACTATGTCACCTAAGGAGGTTCATTTAAATCTAACAGGTTCTTTCAGCAGATATTATATCTCCAATGATTCACTCCCAAGTGGCTGCAATGGCCGGAGCTGAGTCGATCTGAAGCCAGGGCCAGGAGCTTCTTCCAGGTCTCCCATGTGGGTGCAGGGTCCTAGGGCTTTGGGCCATCCTAGACTGCTTCCCCAGGCTACAAGCAGGGAGTTGAATGGGAAGCAGGGCCGCCGGGATTGGAACTGGTGCCCATATGGGATCCTGCAACATGCAAGGTGAGGACTTGAGCTGCTAGGCTACTGCACTGGACTCAGAACTTCTTTCTAAATGTAACTCAGTACCCACGAATCAACCTTTCCCTTACCTTCCTTCCCCTTCTTTCCTACTTTCCTCAGCCTCTGATCACTACTAATTATGCTCTTAACTTCTAGAAAATGTACTTTACATTTTTAATGAGGAAGTAAGTACACAATAAATACATAGGAAAATATGTTCATTTGATTTTTATATATAGGAAAATATGTTCATTTTGATTTTACAAAGTTCTGCGTCTGTGCTATTTGGTGTAAAACAGATTTTATTACCTGTGACATTTTAATGAACAGATTTCTTAAAGTTTTTCATCTTGAGAAAATGAGTAATATTCATTCTGTGATCAACTTTCTGATTGTTGCTTCCAAGGTTGCATTTTCAGAAGCGTTCCATTGACTAAATAGTTAAAAGTGAAAATATAAATTGTAATTCTGATGTAACATGATGCTTATTAAAATTAGGTATCTTAAGTCCTATCTCTGCTTTTGATTAAAGACCATCTGTCTTTATTACATTATTAGCTACTATGCCCACATTAAAGATTTTGAGTGTGAATTCAACAAGTATATTCTTCCCCAGGCAAAGCAAGAGCACTCGAAGGGCTCAAGAGAGTGCATTGGATGTGCTGCTGCAGCCCAGCAGCAGCAACACTAAAATGATGAGGCATGCTCTGGGGGTCTGGGAAAAGCCGGAACCGTAACCGGACCCCTCACTGCCAAAAGCGGCTGCGTTTAAAACCTTATCTCAGCTGCTCCTGTCCCCATTGGTCTAAGCTTTCCTCCCTGCTTCTTCTCTCCGGCACCCTTCCTCCTGCCGGTCCTCCTTCTCCCTTGTCCCATCTTTCTCTGTCCGCCATCTGTCCATCTGTCTGTCCGTCTGTCGTCTGTCGGCCCAGTCCATCCTGCCTAGCTTTTACTGGCTACTTTTATATCGTTCTGGTCCAATCACTTCTCCCCGTGGGTCCACTTGGTGCTACGTGATAGGCCAGTAATCACAGCGAGGGCATTAGCTATCCCTGTGCCTTCCTGTTTACCTGCTGGCGAGACCAACTCCGCCTTCTGGCCCTGGGCCAGCCACTATCTTGCAACGGCCCCTACCAATCCCAGGAATGGCTTTTAGCACCCCGCTCCCCACAAGATGTGGTTGATTACAAATTTTTTAAAAAATTTTATTTGATGCTCAAGGAAGTATGTGAAAGTCAAGTAGAGTCAGGGAGATGGACTAGCTTTCAACTGTTGATTCTGCAAATCCCTGCAAAATCTTGGGCTGGGCTAGGCTGGGACCCATTCCGGGAGCCTGGAAATCAGTATAGGTTGTTTACATAGGAGGCAGGAGTCCAGTTACTTCAGCCATCACTGTTGCTTCTCAAGGTCTGCACTGGCAGAAAGCTGGAGTCAGAAACTGAACCCAGTCATGCATCTTAGCTGCTAGGCTAAGGATGGTCATTGTGATGTGATGGCTGAAATGCTGCCTGCGATGCTGGCAGCCTCCCAACATACCCAGGAATGGGAACTGCCACCTGATGTCATCTCAGGATTCCCATTGTGGACCTTGTTCTGAGGGTTCTGCTCAAGTGATTTTGATAGTTCTGAGATGCTGTTGATATTGCTGTTCCAGGAATGAGGAAATCATTCCAAGGTCACTTGGCTGACAGAGTCCACTTCTGAGTCTCCATTTGCCAGGAAATTTACTGTCAAGCTTCGCTGGGGTAATTCATCAATTTGTTCTTTCCAGTTTCCTCCATAAACCAATGGGTGCTGTGGCCCAGCCCAGCCCAGCTCTGTCCACTACACATTTGGCCCTCTTATACAACAGGGGTAGCTGTAGCTCAGTCAGAGCAACCCCCAGTAGCCCCCACTGGGCTGGCCCCAGCTCTGATTCCTGTGCTAGCCAGCATATGCAATGGACTGGTCTGGTCTCTCCCATTTCCCCTTCAGATCTTATGCACATCATTGAGCATTGAAGCCTAACTCAACCCAACTGACTCCAATGAGCCCTTACTCATGCCAGTGGATGCCACATACTGTCCCACCAGGCCCCTCCCCCAGTCCTGATTCTCATGCTCACCAGTGGGAGTGTAGCCCCTCAGAGAGGTGTCCACAGCATCCCCACTGGACCCACTCCTTGGCCTAGAGCTTGCACACTCCAGATGGTTCTGCAGTCTAGCATGACAGGACCTGCCCCCAGTACCAGTACTTGCCAGCTGATGTGGCAATGCCCAACCTGCCTATACTTATCTGGCTCATGAATGCACTGGGGGATACAATAGGCTAGCCCAACCTGGCTCTCCCCCTAACCCAGTTCACATTCAGGCCAATAGATGTTGTAGCTCTAACCCAGCCTGGTTTGCCCCAGTCCCAACACTCACACTCAGCATCAGACAGTGGTCCAGCAGGGTAGTGCCCGCTACTCCCTTACCAGCTTGCATACCCCTGACCCTGCTCTCACATGTGCTGATGGTTGCTGTGGCCAAGTCTGGCATGGCCTATTTCACCTCAGCATTTGTTGGAGGGTACTGCAGCCTGGCCCGGCATGGTCTGCCCCCGTTCTAGTTCTTGCTGGCGGGTGCTGCTGCCCAATACAGTGTAGTCAGCCTCGAGTCCCAACTGTAATGTGAACTGGCTGGTGCTGTGGCCCGACCTGGCCTATCCTGCAGCCCATCCTGCTTCGCAGATCTGCCAGTGGGTGTTTTGAATTGACCCAGTGTAGCCCACCCCCAGACCTGAGCCATATGTGTGCTGATGGGTACTGCAACCTGCCCTGGTCTGGACTGCTTCTTGCCTTGGTTCTTACACTCATGTGCAGTAACTGCACCCTGACAAAGGAGTTCCTCAGGCTCCTCTGGAAGTCTACTCTCAGTGGCAGATCTTGCGCACACTGCTGGGTCCTTAGCCCAAGCTGACTTACTCCACCTCTTGTTCTGGCAGGAACTGGCCTACATTCAACTGGTTTTTATTGTTGGGTGTTACAGCCCAGCCTCACCTGATCTACACCCAGACACAGCTCTCATGTAGGCCAGTGGGAGCCAAGTGGGTGCTGGAATCTAGCTCAGTTTGACATACCCTGAACACAGTCCACATCCATGCTGAGGGACACTGAAACCATGTCCAGTCCAGACCACCACCCTCAGTCCAGCTTTTGCACTCACCAGTGGGAATCACAACCTGATCTGGGTGTCCCTTTAGCTCTGCAATCAGGTCTGTTCCCAGCCCCAGATCATGCAGTTGCTAGTGCTTCCTCCGATCCAGCTCTGCATAGCCCATCCCCCATCTTGACCTTTACCATCAGATGCTGTGGCCTGGCCTTTCCTGACCCGCCCCTAGTCCCAACTCTAAGTTGGCGAGTGCTGTAGCCTAGCCCTGCCCAGTACTATCTCATCCCTCCCTCATGCAAAACAAGAGGTGTTGTAGCCTAGCCCAGCATGCCCTGCATTCCAGCCCGGCTCCTGTACTTGCCAGTGAGCTAAGGTTGGCCTGGCCCTGCCCAGTCCACCCCATTCCAAAACCAATCCTCACACTTGCTGACAGGTGGAGAACTACCTTGCCCGGTCTGACCAACACCCAGGCCTGAATCACATGCTCACCTGAAGGAACTATGGCCCACCAGGGAAGTTTCCCAAGTTCCCCCACCAGACCCACTCCCAGACCCAGATCTCACACATGCCAACGGGTGTTATGCCCTTACCTGGCATAGATTTTGCCCTCCATCCTGGCCAATTATGAGTGATGGATTTTGTGGTTCAGCCTGCCCCACACTTTATTCTTGGGTGTGCCTGTGGGTACTGTAGGCTGGACAAGCCCAGCCTGTACCCAAACCCAGTACCCATGGGTTTTGGAGTATTCCATGTGTCACACCTAACTCAGTCTGTCACCACCCCTAGTTCCAAGCAAGCTGGCAGAAACTGCAGATCCATAGGGGTGGGCCCACACATCCCCCACAGAATCCGCCCCCAGACTCAGTTCTGTTTTGCACTGGTTAGTGCCATGACCTAGCTTAACATTTCCTGTTCTGATTCTCACTGGTGGGTACTGTGTTCTAGCCATGCCAGGAAGGCCCCCAGCCCTAGCTTTAGTGTGCACCGTGAATGGTATTCGGCATTGGCTGATCCTAACTACTGCAGCTCTGGTCTCCCACAGGGGCTAGTGCTTAAGTCTGACCCTTAAAGTTCCTAGCATTTCCTCTGTCAAGATTACACCACCAGGTGGTGCAAACACCTGACAGGCTGATGGGCCTGAGCTTCCAGACTGGAAATCTGCTGCCCAGGACCTCGCCCTGGGGCAAGCTGATCCACCTGGCTCTGAGCGTGCAGCAGGTTGATGGGTCAGAGCCTCCGGACCCATGCCCCATCACCCTGGAAGAATTGGATAATCTTATAAATCACTGTGAGTTGGGCAGTGTCTGAATTAAGGAGCCAGCTTAATATAGGGATTTTAGACAAAATAGGATTGGCCCATTGTCAGCTTGACTAAGATCAGATATTCTGGCTTCTTAAATATGGGCCCTACAATTGGTGTGAGAAAGTCATAGGAATGGACAAACCCATCACAGTGTTGCAACGTGGAGGCTTTGGAGTAGGACTTTTTGTACTGTAGTTCACATTGTCTCTATTGCAATACAACTGATGGCTGACTCAGCAGTGGTTTGTTCTTAATAAGTTTTTAATGTTTTTATTTTTATTTGATGTGTTTGAATTCAGTTCTGTATATTTTGAAACATACTGATATCCTTTTATTTTAAGCTTACTCTTTTGAAATTCAGCCTTTCATTTTCATCATTCTTATTCTGATCTCGTTTAGCAACTTCATTTGTTCATTTGAGAAGCAGAAAGGGATAAGTAAGTCCATGAACAAGTGAACTCCTGTTTATTTACTTCCATGCTGGTTTATGCTTTAAATGCTTGCAGTTACTGGGACAGGGCTGGGAACTCAACTTGTGTCTCCTTTGTGGCTGGCAGAAACAAAATTGCTTCTAATCAGGGGTTGCTCCAGCCAGCAGAGCCAGTAAACGTGGACAGGGAGAGGGTCTGGGGATGAAGCACCGACAGGAGACCAGTGATGGTGGAAGTCTCTGCGAAGTCTCGCTTTATTGCTCCTTCACCTCTCCTCATATACTCTCCCCACCCCATGTCCTAATTTAGCCAGGATATTGGATACAGCTGAGTCCAGTTAGTCTAGGTGTTTTTAGCCACAAGCCCAGTTCCTGATCCTGCCCATTCCAATGAGTACTAATCAACTCCTTAGCCCACCACAAGGGGTGAGCCAGTTACTGAACCCAGGAACTCTGACATGGAATGTGAGTCTGCTGTTTTAACTGTTGAGCTAAAACCCACTTCCCATTTATTTTGTTTTACTCTATAAGTTGACTTTCTCTTTTTGAGTTTCCGCAGACTGCTTGGTCCTATTTCCTAGAATATATTTTCTTTCCTTTTCAGTGATCCTGGGGAAGTTTCACCTGTCATAAACTCATGAAAATGAGATATATTGGCAAATCTCACATTGAAGGGATAGATATCTAAAAACAGAAGGATTTGTGTCCTGGTGGATAGCTAACTATATTATATTAATATAATATATAATATTATAAGGAATTATATTATAAAATATTACTTTTTAAATACGTTAGGTGCAATTACAAACTTCTCATTTTGAATGAAATTTATTTCATGAAAAGTTTGCATTTTAAAAAGTGATGTGACAGTTTTGAGTGTCATCATAGTATTGCCAAGTCCTTGAGATCCAACATTGCCCTGTATTTTCAAAGATAATTGTATATCTACCCTACACTTAGCTTAGTACTTCAGAATTTCTAAAGTGATTTTCAAATGACAATATGCCATTTTGAAGCTGTCATGTTGTTAAATGTTAAAATATAGAGTGTGTTGAAATGAAATGGCTTCTACATTGTGTGAACTTTCAATATACACTGACAAAAATAATTTCATTGTTTTAAAAGTCATTAGAATAATGGAAGCAAATGGCTTATGACATCCATCTTTCCTATACCCATTCTATTCCACCACTCTAATTCAGTATCAGTCACGTTAGAAGTTCAACACATTGTAGAGGTGTACTGATTAGGAATAACAGTATGATTAGCTGAGAAAGATGCATGCAGGTTAGTAAAGTACCTCATTGAAATACAGAAAGTTTCCAGTTCAAGAAACTCAAGTTTGTGTGGTTAGAAAATTTCCTAAATTTCAATAGAAAAATAATGGTAATCTATTAAAGAGGTGGCAGTTAACGTATATTTTTATATTTGAAGACAATTCAATGTGATTACATAACAAAATAATCAGAATTAACATCTGGTGGCTTGCCCCCTGACACCACATGACTGGTGAGAGCCTGTTGGAGAAGGGTCAGATTGTGTATAATGTACAGTGTGTAGTGTTGTAACATTTCCTACTTAGAGCGCTTGGGGGAGAGGGCCAGCAGTATTACTGACCAGGAGGGGAACTGTCGGATCTTCCTGTATCTCACCAGGGAGCCATATGCTTTTCATCCACACAGTTTGGGCTTCTGTTCCGTGGGACTCACACATAAACCTGGGCTTTTCTTTCCTTGCCATCTTTTCTGATTTTTTCTTCCCTATTTATTTCTTTTTTTCCCTGTTCTTGTACATTTATTTACTGAACAAGTACTCTGTGCTCAATCATATATTAGCCTATAGATATTGCATTTATTTCTGGAAAAAAATTCATTGATTCTTATGACACTTTTGCTTACAAGGACTTAATGTAGTTGACAGCCTCTCCTCCCTCCATCACTTCCTCCTCTCTTTCTCGCTGTCTCTCTCTTTCTCTGTCTCTCTCTCACTCTCTCTCTGTCTCACACACACACACACATGCACACACAGAATTAAAGACAGAGCCAGCTTGTTTCTCCCTTGCAATCCTGGCTGATTTATGGAGTACATTGTAATGAGAGAGTGTTGCTCAGTCTGCAAGGTAAAGAAATTTATGCGGGTTAGCTCTATATTTGGTACTTAAAAAATGAGAAGGGATCTCATTAATAACCCTATCTTCATTTGAATACTCATTAAGGTTGCTAGCTGAAGTGCCTGCCACAGTGCGTGGTGCACAGTGTGCCTGGCGACTGCACGTCAACACAGTTTCTCTGTGACTTGTATCAATGCACCACGCTGCTTTAACAGCTGCCATAGCACCCTAGTCAAAGATGAAATGCTTCATCATTATTTCTGATGTCATGGGGGTTTTGCTATGATGTGCATCCCGTTTGTCCCAGTAAGCTTGCTTATCACTTACAAACATGTACTTCTACTTTTGGGCTCATTATGAATTGGAGAAGTTCTAGAAGCGTGTTAGTTGTGGTAGACTCAAACCTTAATGGGAAATAAGAAATAGTGTTTTTAAGTTTAGTCTGGGAGGTGTTTCTGCTATTCAGTTCTTCACAAAGGCATGTACTTCTAGTTAATGATTTTCATCATGTAACCACTAGAAAATTGTGTCCCAGAACATAGGAGCAAGATTTTATATTGTGCTTTAATTGAAGATGTTGGTCCTTTGAACAGTTTCCTTAATGCATTTTGCTGTGTTATTATTTAATTGGCAGGCTTTTGGGGAGTTCATAACAACATCCTCAGCTCTGCAAAGCTGTGCATGATTAATAGTGTGCCATATGTTAACTTTTGTATATGGGGCCGTGCTACCTGATAAGCAGCCTTGTGGTTTGGATACTGCCCTTGGCCTGATGACTTGGAAAATGGAGATAAAAAAAATACCAGAATTTTGTTTTGGTCCCCAGTTTGTGTAGTGGGCCCCATCCTCTTCCACTGCTCTCTGTCTCTGTTGTTGCTTGAAGATCTCCTGGGACAGAGATGTTTAGTGGTGCTTCTAGTGTGATGTGTCGTATCAGCAAAGCGATAGGAGCCAGACACTCCCTGCTGCTGACTTTGGGTCAGAGAAATCCATGACTTTGAGAACCTGCCAGTAAGCTTTCTAAAAGTAAAAGCAGTATCACCGAGGGTGGAAGCGTTTCCTGAATGTAGTACTTCCTTTTGATTTGCATGTATTAATTAATGCACACATGCACAAGCCTGAAGGCCAATGTTGTGTTTTGATTTCTTTTGTGCACATGCAGTATCAGAGGCACTTGCAGTCTGTAAACTACCTGTGCTTATTTATCTGCAATGAATTGCTTAGAGTTGAACATGGACAGTGGGGAGAAGCAGCTGCAGGCCCCAGCATCCCACAGGCCCCAGCATCCCTTCCCTGCTCCTGTCTCCAGCTTACTAACTGTGCTTTCCCCTTGCTTTCAGAGGAAGACGTTCTTCTGCTAAGCTAAATGTGGTGTTCTCATGCCGGATTTAGCATTTTCTTTTGTAGGGTGCTCTTCTCTCCTTGTGCCGTGTTTCTAGTTTGGTGTGTTCATGTGAGTGAGGAAAGATTTGCTTCCTGAGTAAGCTTTCCTTATATCATTGTTCAGCCCAAGAGCCCTACGTAGCAGCAGTGGTCCTGTGTACAGTCTCCCATTCCTGTGTGCTCACCTCCCTGTTCCTGCCCAGGACATGCAATTGGCAGTGCCCTCACTCTCAGTGCCAGCTTTTTGCCTGCTTTCCAGTTTTTTTTTTGACTAGTTTTTTCTTTTTTTCTTTTTTTTGGTTGAAGATCAGGAATTGACTCTGAGACATCTGGGTAGATGAGTATGGCCAGGGTTCAGCCTCAGACATGTGACGATCTGCATGGATGTATGGAAGTGTGCATGTGTGCATGTGTACTCAAATGTGTGTGCAGTTTGGTGGCACCACATGTATGATGGATGGTTCTTGCCCTCAGGTCTGACCGGGAAACCTCAGGATCTGTATTTCAGTTCCTACCTGTTCAGTTAGCCAAAATCTAATATCTGGTGAGGATGATGACTTTCAGTGGTATGAATCTGAATGTTTGTACACCATTACCCAGCTCATCTTTCACACTGGGGCATTGTTCCCTATGTGTATCCCAAAAGATAAACCCTGTGGCATGGTGATTCTCTAGACTAATATCTCAGATACTCTTAAAATATGGTTTTGTCACTCTTGAAATATGGTCTTGTGACAATCATTGTTTTTTTCGTTAATTGTTCACGTTACGTGAAAGCTGCATTGCATGCACCACACTGTTTTTAGATTTTAGAATGACCTCCTGGTAAAGTTGTCATTCTCATTTTACGGCTGAGCAAATTTAGGTCCAGGAGAGGCATTCAGGTAGACACTAGCTAATGAATGCCTGAGCAGCAACTGAGGCACAAGTTCATGCTGTGCTTGACTTTTTTGTTTTTTGAAGATTGATTTCACTTATTTGAGGGAGAGAAACAAGCAGAAGAAGAGGAGGAGGAGGAGGAAGAAGGAGAAGTGTCCCGACCTGCAGGACCCGACGCTCAAACCCTGAGGGTGGACTGGGAATGCCGGGCTGGTATTCCCCGGGGCTGCTGGCCCAAGAAACACACGGACACTCGTACTTGGTGGGAAAGAGTGCCTCTCTCTGTATTTTTACTCCTCATATATATACCTTCTTCTCTAGGGGAGGAGGGGAAGGGGAGGTTTCCTGGGAGTAATTATCTTCATTGAAGCAGGCAAGGAACTAATCATCTTTATTGAAACAGGGGAGGAACTAATCATCTGAACAGGAACAAGGGTGGAGGTTCTATTCCACTTGCTTTACACAGGATGTTTTGGCCTAATATCCTGCTTGCTGTGGCCCTGCTTGCAGGCTTTTGCAATGCAACAGGCTGTCAGGTAGGCCAAGTCTAAGGCCCATAAGTCCCTGGCTCCTAACAGAGGAGGAGGAGGAGGAGGGGGAGGAAGGAAGAGAACGGCAACCACCACCAGAGAGAGAGAGAGAAAGAGAGAGAGAGAGAGAATAGGAATCAGTATATCTTTCATCTGCTCCTTCACTCCTTAAATGGCCACAGTAGCCAGGGCTGGGCTGAGCCAAAGCCAGTGGCTTCATCCAGCTCTCCTACAGGGATGGCAGAGCCCCACTCAAGTACTTGAGCCATCTTCTACTGCTTTTCCAAGTACATTTTAAGGGAGCTGGATTGGAAATGAAGCAGCCAAGACATAAACAGGTTCCACCATAGGACACCAAAATTACAGGCAGTAGCTTTACCTGTCATGCCATAATGCCAGTTCCACCAAAACCTATACTTAACAAAACAAAACTATGCTGGGCCCGCCTGATGGCTTGGTGGCTAAATCCTTGCCTTGCATATGTTGGGATCTCATGTTGGTGCTGGTTCGTGTCCTGGCTGCTCCACTTCCCATCCAACTCCCTGCTTGTGGCCTGGAAAAGCAATAGAGACTTGGAGGAGACTCCTGGCTTGTGATCAGATCGGCTGTTGTGGCCAAACTGGGGAATGAATCAGTGGATGGGAGATGTTTGTGTCTCTCTTTCTCTGTGTAAATCTGCTTTTCCATTATAAATAAATATTAAAAAATTACACTAACCTGCTTCCGTATAGGAAAAGAAGTATTGAACAAAATTATAGTTTAACTTCTACCTAAATTGCTATTTACAGTTCTCATGGTTTTTTTCTTGTTTGCTTTCTGAATTTGTTACTGGAGGAGATGTCTAATTCATCCTTTCCCTGAAAATACTTAGTAAAATTATATGATGAAGGCAATCAATAGGTCGTATTAAAAAATTGTTTCAACTCTCATGATCTAGAGATAATCCATCATTTGCAACAGCAAAGCATTTTTGTTTCATTAGTAAAAAAATACCAATTGAGAGACAGCTTATCCTGTCTTCAACTTACATAATATCGTCCCGCATGGATAATGTGCTGGCTGCAGCCGTGGCCTTCTGAACAGTGGTTCTTCTGGTCTGTCTTTGTTTCCACGTGGTACCCTCTTCTCATTCTCATGGACTTCCTTACTGTCTCCATCACCCTTCATATGAATAGTTCACAGCTTGCACATGAACACAGCTGAACATCATTTTGTTTGTACTTATTTGAGTTTTTGCATCTCTCAAACTTGTTCTTGTAGTAGCTTTGTCTTAGCTGGGTGCTGTTCAGGTCACTTTTTAAAATCTTTGCGCTCCACTCACCTGTTCCCCAACCAGCCAAATATGCTTTTAAATGTTTCATCAATAGTCCCATTGCTAAGGTCTCATGTTTAAAACTAAAACCCATTGTTAGCTCAGAAGTGCATGTACAATGCATAGCAATGGAAATAATAAGGAAATAACAAAATCCACTTAACCCCAATTAATATTTACTATTTGTGAAATAGTGGAAAGTGTGTACTGGGGATACTAACTGAGGAAGAAATTAATGAATAGAGGTCCAAGTCCAGGTGAGGAAGTGCTGACTTCTGTGATTAAGGTTTTCAGGGAGACATAAATAAATCATACAGGTAATCAGATGGTCCTGGAAGTGGGAGTATGTCTTGGATTGTGTGATTGATGACATTAAGAGGTTTCCATACTAGGTTGTAAATTAAAAAGGCACATTAAAGAAAATTAAAAGCACATCCTGTGCAAAATAATATGTGAAAGTTTAGTCATGAGAGTGACTGAGTAATAGATGAGGCAATAGCTCCAGCAAACTAATGGGGGTGAATGGGGTGTGCGTGGGGTGAGCTATGTGGCTCAGCCTCGGCATCGTTCTGTCATGTGCAGGAGCCATGACTGGTGGTGGGAGTCACCTGACACATGCGCTGTGAATTCTGGAGAAGTGATTCTATCAGACAGCACAGCCAGAAAAGCCACACTGAGGCCTTTGTGCAGCTCTGATCTTCCCTAAATGATACATTCAGTATCCATTTATTTTTCCAGGTTTGTCTAAGAGGCATGACAGTAAATTATTCCAACTAATTAATTCAGGATAATATGAGTAATACATTTTAGCCCTGTAGAACTGTTACCAAAATCTAAAGAATTGCTACCTTAGTCTGTGTTCAAGTATTTTTAAAGTGATTTCTATTGTAGTTAATCCTGTAGATCTCCTCACCATCTCCCAGACCTTTAATGGGTGGGAAAAGCGTTTTACTTTGACATTACATTTTCATTTTGACATTAAAATTGTAAAGCTATGGACTGTCATTTTGACTATTTTTTGGCCTAAGTGTATTAGAAAATGCTGAAGTACAACTTACAAGAGCTTTCCAAGGTTGACTACAGGCTTTCTGCAAAAAAGTTCAGGAAATTTCTAAAAAGGAATAAACATTTCCCCTCATTGATTAGCAAATAGTGGTTACAATATAAATATACATGCATGGTGACCTTTACTTTGTTTTGCAGAATGCAAAATCAGTAGCACTCCCACACAGTAGCACATGCTGTGAAGGTATTTGGGGCACTGGAAAGCAAGTGGGGGATATCAATACACCTATTGAATTTTGACACTTTGTGTGGAGCCTTCTTGCTGGCTTCTCTATGGCACCATAGCAGAGCTCCTGCCAGTCCGCAGGCCTGGGGTTTAAAGATTGCTTCATACTGGAGTTCTGCAAGCTTCACTGAAAAGAAGGCTAGAGTCTCAGGGAAGTAAAACAAATGCTGAGTGGCTTAGAAAGCCTTCCCTCTTTAACTTGAAAATCTGCCATGCCTCCATAGTTAGACCATGCACAATACAGAGGCTAAGCTAAGATAGCAACAGCAAAAACAAAGCTCCAGTGAACTTTCTTCAGTAGACAAAAAAAAATGGTTTCCATTTGTGTGATTTTGAAGGCCTCTCTTAAACATGGTGATGCCACACAGAACACAAATCGACAGAGTGAGTAGTGTAACACTTCATTTAGGGATTTGTTTTCAAGTGTGATATGTGGAATTTTACCCTATATTTTCAACAGCTTCAGCTTAATCATTTTGTCATACTTGAAAATAACAAATTAGGATAGCGTGTAGCATGTGAAATCATGAGAGTGCTGTAGAGAAAAGCAAAGCAGGGAATGGAGGTGGAGTGTCAGGGTGGGCTTCCCATTTTCAATTAGAGGATCAAGCGAAACTTCCTGAGAAGGTATGAAAAATCTGTGCATATGCAGACAAGGGAATGAACTGTGAGGATGTTCCGGTCAAGTGCAAACACCCTGAAGTGATGGGGAGAGTAGACCCAGGTAGTCAGCAGGCCAGGAGCACAAGGACAGCGAGAGTGTCCATGGAGCCCAACCATCTAGGGTCTTAGAAGCCATCATGGAATCCTTGGTTGCTAGATGGATATGGATGATATAGAAGAGTTTTGAGCAGAAGAAAGAAATGATCTGAGTTTTCCTAGTATATTGATGACTAGACTGTTGAGAATTCACAGAATGCAGCAGAATCTAAGCCAAACGTAATAGTGGCTCTGGCTCTAATAGGGGTAGAAGAGGTGAGGACACATCGTTGATTCTGGAGGCATTTTAAAGCTGCAGATGATAGGATTTGTTCTTGGATATTACAGGGATTAAGTGTATTTCCAAGAAAGGGGTGTCAAGGACGATTCTAGAGCTTTTGGCCTGAACACCTGGAAGAATCCAAGTGCTTCTCACTAGGAAGGACAGTTCATGGTAAGCAAGCAGGATCAGTTTGAGAGCTGAGTTGGAGCATGCTACTCTCAAGAGGCCTATTAGACATACATATACAGATATTGAGCAGAAGTTTGGGGGAGGGCACCAAGGCTCAACAGGTTAGTCCTCTACCTGCAAGCACTAGCATCCTGTATAGGTGCCAGTTTGTGTCCTGGCTGCTCCACTTCCAATCTAGATGCCTGCTTATGGTCTGGGAAAGCAGTGGAGGATGACCCACATCCTTGGGACTTTGCACTCACTTAGAAGAGGCTCCTGAATCCTGAATCCTAGCTTTGAACTAGCTCAGCTCTGGCCATTGTGGCCATTTGGAGAGTGAGCAAGCAGATGTAAGATATTTTTGCTGTCTCTCCTTCTCTCTGTAAATTTGTCTTTCAAATGAAAGTAAATAAATAATTAAAATATAAACAAGAAGTTTGAAGCTGAGAAGTAAAGTTTCTGATAAAGGTTTAGTTCGAGACTCCTCAGCCACGAGCGGTGTTTACAGCCTTGGGATTGGATGAGATCAGCAAAAGAGCAGGTGTAAAGAGAAAATAAATGACATCCGGGGTCTCAGTCTTGGATTTCTCCTGATGACAAGATTGGTGAGCTGAGCAGAGTTAGCACACAGATTGAGAGAAATGCCCAGTGAGATATGAGAAAGTCAAGTGAGTGTACAGTTTTAGAAACCTGTCCCAAATGTATAAACGTTTAGACACGTCAGATGCTGATACCCTGGTAAATTTATTAGCTGAAGATCAAAAGTTGATTGTTGAATTAGGTGAGATGAGGTTATGTTTACAAGAACAAAAGCAAGGGGAATGGTGGGGAAAAAGAGATATTGTAAAAATGATATTGATAATGAGACAGGCAAGGAAAGTCAGACTGACCAATATATTAAGGGAACACATTGAGATGGTATCAGTTATAAAGCAGAATTAGCCTTAGCTAGGAATGTGGACAGTTCATTCACAGAAATGAGGGAGAAGGAAGAGAAAACAGGTGGCTAGGAGGATGGATTTAGTGTTAACATTTGTAAAATTTGTGTTCTGATTGCCTTTTTTGACATTTTGAAAGTGTGGGAGATAGAGGGGGAGAGAGAGAAAGAAATGGAGAGAGAGAAACACACACACACACACACACAGAGACAGAGACAGACTCCTGCTTTATTCTCAGAGCTAAGTCAGACTGAAGCCAGGATTCCAGCACTCAGTCTAGGTCCTCTGTGTTGGTTACAGGGACCAAAGTGCTGGAGTTATTATCTAAAACCTCCCAGAGTATGCATTTGCAGGAAGCTGCAATTTTGAGTTGAGGTAGGATTTAAACTCAAGCACTCGTGACATTAGATGTACAGTAGACACACATCCATGCCTGGTTTTCCTTTGGGGAAAAAAATGAAGAAAGATCAGGGACAAAGTCTGACCTAGGAGTCCTGCATCCCTGTGATTGAAGATGTTAAAGGTGGCATAGATGCTATAGATTTTGTTCTGGTGGTCCCAGGGCAGATAGGGACTTGACTGTTGGGGTGGAGACAAGGGCAGACGGCCATGTTTTCTGGGCTGGCAAGGAGTTGCTGTTCTCAGCTGACACTGCTAATGCATGTGTGGAGAACAGGTTAGACTTCCTTCCTAGTTTTCCCTCTGACCCTGAAGATGGATGGCTGCAGGAGGGAGGAGGACACTCCTACTTTGTGCCTTCATGACTTCTTTCGTGATTCTTCTTTTTCAACTTCAGTTCTTAGGAACAATTCCTCCCGAACCCAAGGCCCTGTAGTTCCTTAACAGGACCAAACAAGATTCTACAATCTAGAGGGGGAAAAAAGCAGATTTGAAAGGGTGTGAAATAATTTATGTTGTAAATTAATGATACGTAGTGATATTGGGTAGTGGAAGATAATAGGGTTCCAGGCTAATGAAATGAGTGGATCCGGAGAACTGCTTTGGATTAGTTTCTCATTTGTACTTATTTGATTCATAGCATGGGGTCAGCCCTTTTCCATTCAATTAAATCTATTCCCATCATTTAAAGATTATCTGAACCGGACATATAATTTTGAAGACTTAGGAAATTATCTATCATTAATGAGGTATTACAAGTTATCTGTGGAAAGTAGAAAACTGGGATTTCACAAGGTGTGCAATATTCAACCAGTTCATTACTTAAATAAAACTATAAAATTATCAGACCAATCTTCTTGTGTGGAAATAGTGTCATTAATTTCAGTTCTGATTGGAGATCTTACATACTAACTAACTTTATAAGACAGTCTTTTTGTGAGACTCCGTATGGGAGTGAAAGTAACGGTTGGCTTCTGAACTGTGGTTCCTTATTGACATTCCCAGTGAATAAGCACTCACAATGACAGTTGAAAGTTTTTACTCTCATTACTGTGTATACAGGTGTACTAAATGCCAGATATGCTGTATTTTTTATTCTTGAAAGTAATTCTTGGGCAAAGATGTCAATCTTATTTTACAAAATACTTAACTGTCAGAAGTTAGTAACTTGCACAAAGACAAATAGCTAGGGGATGTTAGAGCAGGAACTTCAAGTCTCTTCTGCTCTTACAAGTCTGTAAATAGCCACGAAGCATTGCTTGTTTCATGTCTTTCTAGCTGCAGCTTCTTATTCTAGAGAAATAAGACAGCACAGCCTTATGCGTCAGCAGAGTAGCTGAATACTTATGCACAAAAGTTTACTTAATCTCCTTCCCTCATTGTAATTAGAATCTTTTGGGTCTTGGTGTTTGGTCATCAACAGTCCTTTTATGTTTCAGATGCTGTTAGGGAAAAGGTTATCCATTTTGCTATTCTCAGCTAATATCATTATTATTAAACTGTGTCACATTAATTACCAGACAGTCTAATGGCCTTGGGACTGAAAATACTCACCCAAGATGAGACCTGGAATTGGAGAGAATTCAAGGAGAATGTTCTTAGAAGGCGGCAGCAGAGACTAGAGGGGAGGTTATAGGTCACATTTTACCTACTTCACACATTGATTTAGTTTTCTGGATCTGAATAGAGGATTTTATAGCTGGAATGGTCCTTACAGACCAAGTGCTTTAGAACTCTAGTTTTATAGGTCACAAAGTTGAGTCCAGGCATCGTGCTGTATGATGGAGGTGGAAGTAGAATTATAATCTACACTCCAGATCCCATATTAGGTTGTCCAGTCATAAACTACTTTCTCTCAAGGTTTGTTTTAATTCATTCTATTTGAAAGGCAGAGTCACTGAGGGAACGATAAGCAGAAGAGATGGGGAGTGAAGCATCTTCCATGTACAGGTTCATTCTCTGAAGGACAGCAGTACCCAGGTGTGGATCTTGTAAAAGGTGGGAGCCATGATCTCTTTCCTTGTCTCCCATGTAGGTGGCTTGCCTTCTCAGGCACATTAACAATAGGACTGATTGGGAGTGGATCAGTCGGGACTCAAGCCAGAGCTGTGATGGTTTTGCCAGTGTTGCAAGTGGTGACTTAGCAGTTGTGGCCCAGAATCACAGACTTTGAACATTTGCGCATTCACTAGCCTTCCCCTAATTTGGAATCGGAGCCCAGGAGCCTCTCTTTTGTTGCCTCCCTCATTTCCTTCGGAGTTTACTTGAATTAGACAACTGAACTACTTCTCAGTTTTTATCCCTCCCCACTCCTGTGTGAGGAGCCAACTTTAAGAACTGTGTGAAAAGAGAATCAATTATGGTCACATTTACAGGAGTAAGAAAAAATGCAACACCGAAATGCTTGATCTTGCTTGCAACAATTCTGGTTGTCAGGATTAAGGATTCTGTCAGCAGTGCAAAGCAGTGATTCTAGAAATCCTCCGTGGCAATTAACTCATGCTTGAGCATCTCAAAAATTCGCTATCTTTCAATAGGAACTCAAAATCCTCTTTATTCTAATTTTCTGGTAAGGTTTTGATTTGGGAATGTGAATAGAAAACAATGGCTTGTCAGCAGTATGGGCTAAATATGTGGAGAACCAGCTTTTGTCTTAGAAACTCTACTTGGAAGCCTATGAAATTTTAAGACTTAATTGTAAAAATTATTCATTTATTTATTTCAGTTGAGAGAAATAGATGGATGCACGGACAGAAATATGTCCCATCTGCTGATTTACTCCTCAAATGCTTGCTTCAGGGAGCTCAATCCAGGGTCCCACTTGGATGTCAGGGACCCAACTATCTAAGCTATCTCCTGTTGCCTAGGGTTCACATTGGTAGCAAGCTGGAATGGAGAGCTGAGGTGGGGCTTGAACTCAGGTACCATGACATACCTTCCATGATGAAATGGGGAACATCTAAACAATACCAAGTTGCACATGTAAATTCCCAGTGCAAGACTCATCTAATCGAGGTTCTAAATCCTTCTTCATATGCTGTGGATACTAAGCAAAGCAGGAAAAAAATAGATTGAATGTCCTTGGAGGTTATGTGGAATTTGAAGCTATTGATGAGAGTTTACCTATGAGTTAATCGATAGGTTGTCTGTCTGGGGTATTGTAGCCAGACAGATATTGAACTTTTTATCTACATCTTGTCCTCACCTTTGTGTCCAGCTTAAAACAGACTGACTAAATTGACACAGGAATCTAGTGGTCCGTTTCCATTTTATATGGGTGGCTGGCCTGTGCAGAGATGATAAGAGGAAAGTCTGAGTGTGAACTGTGGGACTTTAAAATACCCCAGTAACTTTTGTATCATCCATGGAGGTAGTTTTGAGGGTAGAGAATAAAGCCTGCTCCAATGCAGGAATAACCAGATGGTTACAGAAAATTCACCTATTCTGATTTTGATTCTCCTTTGCTAACTAAGCTTAATTATGGCCAGAATTAATTTAAGATAGTGTAAAATTTATTTTGGAAGGTTGAATAAACAGGGAGCATGCCCTTGCACCAAGAGGTGTTGGTGTATTTTCTCAGAAGCTTTTAAAAATAGCAAACCCATCAAATTTCCTGAAGATGTTCGACTTTTATTTTTGGTCCTAACTTTTAATTCACATTTTGGGTATACTACTAAGTGAAAAAGTGAATGTCATCCAGTTCAAAGAGTGGAATATCTAAAACAATTAATTCATTGTTAATTAATTAACAAGAGGTGGCGGTGTCTGTACCTTGCCTCTTTAGATTTATGATGGTGACTATTATTGTTAATTTTATCTAGTTTTGCAATGTATCCATATCCACACTCCCAACTGAAACATTGCTTTTGTATTTAACAAGTCTTTCCAGCTACACCTGTCATCCTGTCAACTGGAGAGTAAGTGACATGGGTATTCACCTCATTATTAACAGTCAAGGGAGAGTTTCTAATCTCAAAAACTCTATATTTTGGTATTAGAATTATTTCTGTAAGTATTGATTATATATTCACCACTGTGTTGATAGAATATTTATTGCTACAATTATAATCTAGTTAGCTTCTTCCAAGTCTTCTCTCCTCTGTAAAGTCACTAAATATTGGGGCCATCGTTGTGATTTAGCAGATTAAACCACTACTTGTGATGCTTGGCATCTCATACGGATGCCTATTTGTGTCCCGGCTTCTCCATTTCCAATACAGCTCCATATTCATGGCCTGGAAAAATCAGGAGAGGATAGTCTAGTACTTGGGCCTGATGCACATGTGGGAGGTTTGGAAGAAGCTCACTGCTTGGGCGTGGCCAAACCCTGGCTGTTGAGGCCATTTGGGGATTGAACTAGTGGATGTGAGATTTTTACTTGCCTCTCTGTAACTCTGATGTTCAAATAAATAAATAAATCTTTTTAAAAAGTTGCTGAATATATTTAATAAATTCCCACAAGCCTTGCAGTCTCTAGTTTGTTTTTCAGATATGAAATGCTGATATAAAGCAATGGAAAGATGAAAAAATAAATAACAAAATATTGAAGAATTTGAGACATCTTAACAAACTTGAATTCATGTTGCTAAGCTGAAATAAACATTTAGAATAGGAAGTCAGTACTTAGAGAACATTTCATAAGTTCTAATTGAATCTCAATTTTCTTAATGGAGGTAGAATTGATGTAGCAATGGGGAATAGTGATCATGGAAAAAGTAGATGTATTCAAGATGAATTTATAGGAACAGAAGGGGCTGACATGGTGTAGTGGGTTAAGCTGCTGCCTGTAAAGCTGGCATCCCATATGGGTGCTGCTGGTTCAGCCCAAGGGGCTGGACCCTTACTCCCATAAGAGAAACGAAATCCTTGGCTCCCTGCTGCAACCTAGCAGCCCGGCCACCGAGGCCATCTGGTGAGTGAAGCAGCAGATAGATGATCTCTCTGTCTGTCTTTATAACTCTGCCTTTCAAATAAATAAAAATGAGTCTTAAAAAAAGAATAAAATAAATGTCACTGGATAGCCTGATCACTTGTAGGGGTTGGAGTCACAGAGAATAGTGTTTGTGAGAAAAAAATGTGGCAGCCATCTCTGCAAGACATACAACTTACTGTTGGCACCTAGATGCTAGGAGAGCCTTTCATGGGGTTGTGGGTATTAGACCTGAATAGCGTGTGGTACATTATCTGAAATTAAGGGGAAAACTCATTCTAGGGAGAAGGTGTGGTCACCTGTGTCCTGAGCTGTTGGGTGCGTCCTGCAGGGAGGGTGGTGTCACTCCTGACAGTGTGGCAGAATGAAGACTGTGAGTGGAGAAGCCAGTGGGTCTTTAAAAGGCAGTTCTTCGTTTCATTTTTGTGTCAACAGGAATGGATTTTCTAGGGGAGAAGCTCCTCACATCATGCCAGGAAACAGACTCACTGGCTTAGACACAGAGTGAAGAAAGCAACCTATATTACTGTGTCTTGCTAAGGAGAAAGGGAAAAGGACATCACATTCTTATGAAAGAAAAGTGAACCGAGGAGATCAGAAAGTGTCGGGACGAAGTAATTTATAGATTAAACTGTAGAGTAGACATAAAGAATATAATATACATTAAAGGATGTCTTTTTTGATTCATATATGCTATAAACCAGACAGTTAATTTAATTACATAGTTTTTCTTTCTTTCTTTCTCTGCCTCCGTTTCTCCTTTCTGCCTTGCTTCTTTCCTTGCTTTTTCGAAGGCATCAGCAAGGAAAACAGTGGGCTGCTAGTTGTCAAGAGAAAGTAGATAAGGGGGGTAGGTACGAACTTTTTTCCTCCCATTTTATTTGACAGAACAGAATAAAAGGTAGTAAAGGAAAGTAATAATGATTGACCCTCAGTATTAACTTTGTTCTCTTGGGTAAGCACATAATTAGGTTGTTCTTTAAAATGCATATTATGTAGTTCACAGCCGACTCTGGCTCAGATCCCGTAACTCCTGAGGTAGGCAGCTTTTAAAATGCATGCCATGTACCCAAGGAACTTTTCTGGTCTATTGGGTAAATATGTATTAAGGTAATTTTTAAAATACTTATGTACTCAATAGGCTGGAAGTGGTCAATGGTTTAATGAATAGTCATGCATTTTAAAACGTGTATTATTATTTATGCACTGACCCAAGTGAGAAAAGTCTTTTTAAAAATGTCATATTCCTGATGACTATGTAATTTTGCCATACAACCTTAGAAGTATTTCAGGAGAACAGGAGCCAATTTAGAAATTACATTATCTCATCATCCCTGCACCTCATTTTTCCTGCTTGCTCTTCCTCTTACGGGATGTGTTTTAATAGGCTCATTTTGTGGCCTCCCTGCTGGCCTGATTTCATTTTCATAGATTAACACCATTTTATATTCTCATTGTAATTTTAGTGGAGAGTTTTCCTTACATGGATTTGTAGTGTCTGGCACATAGTAGGCCTTTATTTGAGGTCTACTGAATGTGTTGTCATAGGATTTTTGGTCATCCTCACTAGCAACCTTCAGCCTGTGGGTGCTATTTGCTAAGTTGCGGTGTCATCCAAGGGTTTCCGCAGCACCTGGCTCCCCTTCCAGTCATCTTCCCACAAGAGTCTCCTTATCTGCAAAGGAAGATCGTTACCTCTGATCTCACAGACTTCTACTAAACATCTGCTGATGGTCTAATACAAGTGTAAACTGCCTGGGGTTGATGTTGGAGTGTAGCAAATCAGTCCTCCACCTGTAGTGCCAGCATACCGTGTGGGTACTGGTTCCTGTCCTAGCTGCTTCACTTGTAATCCAGCTCCCTGTTTATGGCCTGGGAAAGCAACAGAGGATGGCTCAAGTCCTTGGCTCTTGCACAGATGTGGGAGACCTGGAGGAAGTTCCTGGTTCCTCACTTCACATTGACTCAGCTCTGACCACAGTGATTATTTGGGTAGTGAACCAACAGATGGAAGACTTCTCTGTCTCTGTCTCTCATTCACTCTGTAATTCTGCCTTTCAAATAAAAATAGAGATAAAAAAAAAAAAGAAATGTAAAATGGTGGCTCAGAAGCAGTGACCCCTGAGCAGTGTTGCTGCTCAACCTGCCTTTCCACCCAGAAAGCAGAGGTTTTCAAAGTCATTTGATCAAGACCAGCAAGACAGTGTTACAGACCAACATCTGTGTCTGGTGTCAGACTTAAACACAGTTATCCTGTTAGTCTCAGTGGTGCATTTTCAGGCCAGGACCTCCCATGAACAATGGACACTGCCCTGTGCCATCAGCTGTTGTTTTGGCACCCCTGACCCAGGAGTACTGTTCTGCTGTCACTTGTCATAGTGGCTACACTCAGTGATTGGGCTCTGTTTTTTTTTTTCCTACACACACACAAGTATTTATAATATATGCATATATATTATATATCCATATATTTATAATCTCTTTCTGTGTGTGTATAGATAGATAGACAGCTAGCTAGCTCTCATTTACCCCTTGCGAATAAAGGAAGTCCGACCTCCAGGTCCCTTCTGAATTTCAGAAAATTCCACCAACAAGCCTCCCCAAAGTCAGATTTTCTAAGAGCAAACAAGGGTAATGATATCTGCTGCCGCACAACACAGTGAAGAGGGCCTTGAGAATAAGCTTTATTAACATGCTCACTGAGCTGCCTCAAATCCTATTTGGAGGGAGCATGGTATAAATAAATAAACATGCTCCTTGGATCTTGACGGTCTGAGGTTTCGTGAGCTACTTCAATCTGAGAAAGGCATTAAAATCACTGGTACATAATTGGATTTAGCTTTGCTATTAGGGTGCAGATCTCTAACTTTTTCCACATGTGCCACATTCATGCAGCAAGAACACTTTTATCTTGATGTGAGTCCTGGGGTCACCTAAAGGATAAAAGGAGGGGGCAGGGGATGCAAGTTCTCTTGCTGCCCTGGAATGCCTGAGTTTTCAGCAAATGCTGAGTAAACGGACAGGGTGGTGATCCAGGTGCTCCTCATCATTATGCTGGTGCAGTTGTCTTCCGTCAGTCACTGTCAGTGCACTGTTAGTTACATTGTCCGTGGCCTTTGACTTGAAGGATTTGCCTTTGCCGTGAGTTTATTTGCGTTGGAAATTTACATATTAGTTTTTATCTGGGAGAGTATCATTATATGTTTAATCTGATATGCTGTCCTAAAATGTTCCCTATGCATATCTAGAGCTTTTTTTAAAAAAATAAGAAGTGTTTGTATTTTAAACCTCAGTGGAAAAGCAGTTTTCCAATAAAACTAAAATTGGAGAGATAGAGGATAGACAATTTTCCGCAATGACTTTGTGGCGGTGTGATCAGAAATAATCATGAAAAGGTAATTCCATAATAGATACATAATCTTAGAGACAAACTTGGGTCTGCCTAACATTTTTGAGCAAAAATAAGGAATGGAACGAAGAAATGAACAGTGGCCTGAGGAGCAAGTTTTGGTTTTAAGGTCATTTGATGGGCATATTTAAAGAAGGAATAGTGGATATAGATTTATAAGAAAGCCTCAGGGTCGTGCTCTGGTTCTGCAATTCTGGGAGCCCAGTTTAATTAGTGGAAACAGTTCAGCTCAGAGATGGCTTTGGAGCACACGGCCTGCCCTGTTAATAGCATGGCTTGTACTCTTTCAGGGTAGAGAGAATAGATATCAGAGAGATTTTCTGAAGGATTAGTTCCCACAGCAATAGGCACTGGTATAACAGAAGTTTTTCTCAGTGCAGCTTCTGAGTTTCTTGCTTCAAGGGGAGAGTCGTCTTTAGCAGGCTTATTGAAAGGTGCCAGTTGAGAAGGTGAGGAGGAGTTAGCATGCATGGCATGGATGTGTTTTAAAACAGGAACATGTAAAAAGACCTGAGAGCAGGTGCTGAAAAGACTGTAAAACAAGAAAGGCAGGTGCATGCTAGAAGCAGGGGTATTATATGATAAGCAGGGATGACCTGGATGCCCTCAAGATCTGTCATCTCAAGTGAAAAAGATCATAGTGGAATCAAGACCAAGAGGTTACAGACAGCCCTAGGGGACCAGATTTTTAAGATAAATGTGAACCAAATAGCATAAATGTAGAGGCATATTTCATCAATAGAATACTTATGGGTATACTTCTACCTTGCAGAATTAGACTTTAGGGAAAAGTGACTGTGTGAATGGAAATAGATCACACTCTGATTACCTCCTGTGGGCAGTTGTTAATAAGTAGCTCTGTTCACCTACAGCCTCTTGATCCTCCGCAATCCTTTTTTCTTTGATTTCCTGTCTGGCCATGGGGGATCAAATCACAATCTTAGGTTTTACCTACCTTTCCCTTCAGTATGTGCGTTATTATAAGATAAAATCAACTCCCCAAAACTACTGAATTAGTGATTTTTCTGACTTTATTTTAGTCAAAGGAAGATACTGCACCACCAAGAATACCATTTTTAGTATTGCCCTCAGTGAACTACCAGGATGTCGAGCCACTTTTTCTCTCTCACTGCTGTAGGCATCAAACTGGAAGCCTCCAGACAGGCAATAAAGACCCCTGACCTTGTGGGGAAAGTCCTTCCAGATTACTTGTCTTTTGTTTAGCCCCTACAACAAATCATGCTTGTTTTCTCCCTAAAGGCTTTATTTCTTAGAGCAGATTTTAGGTTCATAACGAAATTGATTGGAAAGGCACAGAGCAGTGCATTTTTTTTAGAGTTAATGAAGCTATGTTGAGTTTGTGCACATTCCAAGCCCTTGCACTATACCTAGGCTTTTTGTACAAGTCCCTGATTTCCCTGTTCTTTATGCCTAGAAAAAATCAGCTACTGTCATTGTCCAAGAGTAAGCCCAATCTGGCAATTAGGAAAATGTTAAGAAAAACCACAGATACTGAAAACATAACAGCTAAAACCGTTCAGACAGCTAGGATTTAAATGGGAATTGATTCAAAAAAGGCTCACTCCTGTCAACCATCAAACTATAAGAAGGCATGGAGTTACCACTGGAGTACAGCCAGGATAGCTACCCATGCTGCAGTGCAGTACAGTCTTGCAATTGTAAATTACTATAGACCCAACATGGCTTTAGGCTCTTTCTAGTGATGAAATCATTTCATCATCACAGGCCCATGTGAGGTAGCTTCACAATTCAGATATTGGATAAAGAGAGTTGAGACTCAGCGATACTGAGTATTTTGCTCGAGGTTATACAACCAGCAAGTGTCATAGGATGTGTACTTGAACAATTTGGCTCCAGAGTTCAAGGTTAAGGCATTGCTTTACATGACTGATTAAAAGGAAGAGATGACACTAAGCTTCTATTTTTGTTATAAGAAGCCATCAGAATAAGTTAATTTAGCAAGTTTCTAGGATTTATGACCAACACAAAATCAATATTCTTCTGTACTACTAAAACCAATAAGAAAATGTAATACATAATAAAATAGCAAAGTAGCAACAAATATTTATGAAGTAGTTACTAAGTTAAAAAATGGCACTATAACATGCTCATTAGTGAGAAATCTTCATATCATAAAGCTGTCAATTTTTTCTCAAATTAATGTGTGTACACAGTGGAGCACTATACAGTTTTCCAGTGTTTTTGAGAAAAAATAAATATTAGTGGGAGACTAGATTTTTCTATTAGTAGAGTTCTTTATACTGACAACATTAAAAGTAAATGTAGGGGATCATATCAAAGTAGTTAATAAGAAACTATTAATGTGGATAATCAGATACTAGATTATGTGTATGTTATGTATATACACATATATATGTGAAACCATATGCAAAGGTACTTTTTAAAAGGTCATTGAAAGTGTATTATGAAAACATTCATTTACAGGTTTTTCTGCTGCAAGATAAATTTGCCTTTCAATGTAAAAAATTTCCATGAAGTTTGGGAAAAGGATTATTTAATATAGGCTATTTGGAGGTGGGCTTTGCCTTCCTAGTCACAAATCCATTAAAATCAAAATTGGTTAAAGACCCAGAAATGAGACACATTAATAAACAAAACACAGTAATTGCAAGGAAAGATAAGTAAATATTTATCAGAGTAATATTGAATACCTCTGTATAATAATGTACAACATAGGGCTGGAGCTTTGGTGCAGTGAATTAAGCTGCTGTTTATAGGTCCTGGCATGTGTACTGGTTCAAATCCCAGCTGCACTACTTCCAATACAGCTTTGTGCTGCTGTGCCTTGGAAAGCAGTACAAGATGGCCCAAGGCTCTGGGGACCCTGTAGCCATGTGAGGGACCTGGCAGGAGCTCCTGGTTCCTGGAAGTGAACCAGCAGATGGAAGATTCCGTTCACTGTGTCTCTTCTCTCTGTTAACTCTGACTTTCAAATAAGTAAATAAATCTTTAAAAAGTAATATGAAACATATAATTCTAAAATTATAAAAAAGCAAGTCAAGAACTAAAATGTTTTAAAACATACAGCTTAAAAATGTCAGTGATCCCTGGAAAATTCAAAGAAACTGTCAGGCAACACAATATGGAAGTGATTAAAATCTTACATAGGAGGGCCCGGTGCTTGAGCCTAGTAGCTAGGGTCCTTGTCTTGCACGTGCAGGGTTCGCATATTGGTGCCAGTTTGCGTTGTGCCGGCCCCCTTTTCCATCCAGTTCTCTGCTTGTGGCCTTGGAACACAGTAGAAGATGGACCAAAGCCTTGGGACCCTACACTCAAGGAAATCCAGAGGGGGCTCCTGGCTCCTGGCTCCTGGCTTTGGATCAGCTCAGCTGTAGCTGTTGCAGCCACTTGGGAAGTGAATCATCGGATGGAAGATCTTTCTCTCTGTCTCCTGTTCTCTGCAAATCTGACTTTCCAATAAAATAAATAAAACTTAAAAAATTTACAGAGAGAAAACTTGAATGACTAATTATTTAGAGAAGTCCTCAAGTTTATTAATAATCAGAAGTATTAAAGGAGATATATTGCACAGTTATCAGAAGTTAGACTGTGTCCAGTGCTAATGAAGATATGAAGGAATAGGAATTCTCTTTCACTCCTAAAAGGAAGGATTATTGGAACAACCATCCAGAGATACATCTTGAACTATCCTAAAGTCAACTGTTCATGCTGTTCTATCCAGGTGTTCTGCTTTTTGGTGTATATTCCTGAGAAACTTACATAGGTACTCAGAATGCCTGGATAGGATATCACTCAGTATATCGTTTACACTTGTGAAAACATCCGGTAACATCTAGTTAAACAACAATTGTGCAAAAATAGAAGAGTTCATCAAAGTTCGAAAGCAGAAACTAGGTCTGTAGATGTTAATATAGATTGGCATAAAATGTCTAAGACTTAACGTGTCCTGGGAGAAGTAAGCAGGTTTAGATACATAGTGCAAAATTATTTAGATAAGTTTATTACTCAAGTTTAGGTGCTTAGAGAAGAGATAAGGATGTGGTTTGATGTTCAGGCTAATAAAAAGTCAAAAAAGGACATTCATTACAATTGAAAGTAGCATTACAACAAAACACCATTATGTCAAAATATATATTATGCACTTTAATAAACTTAAAATTACAATAAGATGTAATTTTATAATATCAGAAAAAGAAAGCAAAAACTCTAATTGAGCCAAAAATCTCCAGCACTTTTTAGACTCCAGACTTTTATAAAGGACTCATTTTTTTCTATAACCTCTGTGATCATATAAATGTGGCCATAGTTTGAAAAGTTACAGTTTCCTTGAGTGAAGGAAACTGAAGAGTTACATTCTAGATACAGTCTTGGTTGACTCTCCCTTAAAGAAGGGATTCATATATTTAGGGTTTTCAAATATGCACATTAGCTAGAATTTAGAAAAAGAAAGGAAGGAAGGAAGGAAAGAAGGAAGAAAGAAAGAAAAATACCCTGGGCCCAACTGGGCTGATTTAGGACCTCCTGAAACATCCTAGGTAAAATGTCCATGATCTGGAAAAGACGGTGCGCATGGCAGTGTTGAACTCAGTGAAGCTGTGTGTAAGAACAGGGCATTGGTTGGCTTATGAAGATGATGTTGGCAAGTATTGGAAGGAGAGAGAAGTGTCTAGAGAACACACAAGGCAGATAGGGAGGGAAGAGAGAAGCAATAAAAAAACGTAACCTACAAGAACATATAAGGACCTGCTATGGTGGCTCAATTGGCTGGCGAATCCTCCTTCCTTCAGGTGCTAGGATCCCTTATGGGTGCTGGTTCATGTCCCGGCTGCCCCACTTCCCGTGCAGTTCCCTGCTTATGGCTGGGAAAGCAGTGGAGGATGGTCTGAGGCACCTGCTTTGGAGACCCGGAGGAGGCTCCTGACTCCTGGCTTTGGATTGCCTCAGCTCTGGCCGTTGTGGCCACTTGGGGAGTGAACCAGTGGCTGGCAAATGTTTTTCTCTGTCTCTCCTTTTCTCTGTGAATCTACCTTTCTGATAAAAATGATGAATAAATCTAAAAAACAAAAGATAAGCTATTTTTGTAAACTGAAACTGAAGCCAATTTGAGTGCAATTTTTTTTCCTTGTACCTGGCTTGATGCAGGGAACAGTTCAACCTTTGGCGCTCCCAATAAGGAAGTTACTGTTGAGCAATCCACTTTGAAACTTTACAATCTCTAATCTTAAGGTGACATATTTTAAGGGACAGCCTCTTTCCTTTGATCTATCTTTGACCAAAGGTTTAGTATCCTCTGTCCCTACAGTGAACCCACCATATGACTAGCCCTCCATCTTGGGCTCTGTCTTTGGCTTGCTGAGAATTCATTCCTGTCCAAATTATTTCTTTTGGAAGAATTTTACTTGACTTATTTGAAAAGCAGGGTTCATGGGATTGTTGGGAGAGATAGGGAGTGATGGAACTACCAATCTCCCATCCCCTTGTTTTAGTCCCCAAAAGGCTGCGACAATTTATGCTGGGCAAAGCTGAAGCCAGGAACAAGGAATTCCACCTGGGTCTATCACATATTTAGTTGGGGCTCAAGCACTTGGGCCGCCTTCCATTGCCTTCTCAGATACATCAACAGGTAGCTAGGTGTTGCTCATATGGAATGCCAGAGTAACAGGTGGTGGCCTGATTTGCCCATGACACTACCCTGTAGAGAAAATCTTGTGAGTTTGGTTACCAAGTGTTTTGTCACTGTTGGTATCTGATCACTTAGGCCTGACTTCAGGAAAAATTCTGTCAGCTCATCTAGACTCTGTCTTGGTGATGACTCTGTAATTTTTCATCTGCTGGTCCACCTTGGTCGGCTCATTGTCTATAATCCCCAGCTGTTTGGCCCTATTTGTAGTTGAGCCTTATCTCTCTCGTTTATTGCGATAATCTTGCCATCTATTACTGTCATCTTGAATAAAAGTACTCTGTTGGTAAATGTTAGAATAATCATTTTGTTAACCCCTTGAAACAGGAAGCTTTGCTGTTACATAGTAATGATGAGAAGATCTAATTACCGATCAGAAAATACACTGACAATTATCTCCTACAATTCACATTACATTTCAAAGTATATCAATAAAAGACACCTTTATAAACTGTAAATATATGAAAAAGTGAATGTCACTAATGCAGGTTAAGAAGTACTTCTGACCTTGGGGAGACACTTAGGCACAGTGATTGGCGGTGAATGACATTGCTTCTTCAGTCTGCCCTGTGTCAGGACTGTATTCCGCCTATGGTCCGAACATGGTGAGCTTTGCCTTCATGCTTGCAGCGACAGTTGTTGCTTACTCCGTAGCAGCTTTCAAGGCAGTTAGAAAGCAGCCCTGTCACACTGCATTCACCCCGGCAGCTTTTCCCATTCTGCTGTGGCATGTTGACAAAGAGCCCAAAAACACAAGTGTGAGGAGGAGACAGCCTGCCATCTCTGTTTCAGTATGTCTTGCCTCTGGGGGAGTCTCTTTCCCTTGAGTTCCACTGGGGGAGCAAAGGTCTTGGGCTCTCTCCAAAGACTGCCCACCTTCTGGGAAGACATAAGAGCCTGTCCGAATTGCTTCTCCTCTGGAGATGAAGTGGGAGGTAAACAGTTCTGCCTACTGAGTCTGGTTGAAGTGACTGATGCTGGGACTTCCGATTTCCAGGACAAAAGATCCATTAGTGGGAATGGGCACACAGGAAACCTCTGTGCCAACGAGTTAAGTGCCCATCACAGTACTCAGTGAACAGTCTGCTGATCTCAATTGTAGGCAATTAACAGTGATTAGCAATGCTTGCTTGGTGGGTGGCACAATGAAATTCTTCTTACTGATGAGACAAATTCGCAAACAACCCAGAGAGGTATCAAGATGAAAAAGGCAGCAGAAAACTGTGCACTGTGCAAGAACATCTGACAAAGAAGGACTCTGGTGAATGCTTTAATTCTCTTCTTAAACTTCTCATTAACTCCCAAACAACCCCATGAAATGTGGGGAGGATGGAATACTTATTTAGAATCAGCTACTCTGTATGCAGCTGAGTTTGAGAAATTAGGATGAGAAGAGAAAACATTCCTTCAAAATTGTGCAAGCCTGTGGAGCCCAGTGATTTCTTAGTGATGTTAGTATTTGCTTCCAAACTAACCCAGCACCCAGGGGTCTCCATAAGGGTCGCAACGAATGAATAGGAACCAGGTCTCTTCCCAGCTGCACAGGTCATGCTAGCCTCTTCTTGTGGCTTCTTCCTTCCCCCTTTTATAAATCATGTTATAGTTTAGATGTGCTTTTTGTTTGATATATATAGGTGAGATAGTCAAAATTAAAATTTTATTTCCCCAGGGAACTTGAGACTTATTTCATTTTACTATACCCCCAAAATGTTTGGGTTCAAAGGCATGGTGGTGCTAAGTAACTAATATCCATTTCAAAGACCTTTCTGCTTCTGGCAGTACACATCAGGGGGCAATTATTCTTACATACAAGAAGAAAACAATCAAGTGGGCAATTAATTAATTCTTTAAATACCCACATATGAAGTTACAGTATACATATGGAGTTCCGTGGAAGCTTTTACTGACTTGGTGAGCCTTGCATGTCTAAATTACTGCAGGGTTACATACCAGATATTTGGAGAAACAATCACCAGCAAGAAACTTAGAGGTGTTGTTTTAACAATTGCAGCTGCATCACCCCACAGTGAGGTGCAGAATGCGCTGTGAAGACATGGGTCATCTCTACATATTGACTACAAAACCCCTAGAATTTAATACAGTAATCAACACTGGGTAGCATAGTAAGATGTGTTTAATTGATCAATATAGAGGCAAAACAAATATTATTGCAGAGAAACCTAAATACAAATACTGTTATTCTTTCCTAGAAATTAAATAGTCACTATTTTGAAGTTTTAGTGAAACCTGTAGAGCCACCTAGTAGAGAACATTGTGCTACTCTGCCCAGTCTTTGGAGATTGCACCTTCCTGAGGAGGCCTTTGTTCCTTACAGAATCCCTGCTTGTGTGGTATTTGAAGAGGTGATGACATAACCTGCCAGTAAACCCTCATCTCAATATCTCGTAGCAAGGTGAGGAAATGACCTTAACTGAAGCTGATGTCTAGTGGACGAAACCAAGTGTAAACTGACTGTGTAATTCAGTTCGGATTATCCTTGCTGTAAAGAAACATGGTCTTTGTTCTGTATCTGTTTTCATTCAACAGGCCTCTGATTATGAATCCAGTTTTGTTGTTAGTATTTTAAATCCAGGGAAGGATTCCTGTGTAGTGGAAGCATTTTTAAAAATTATTTGGAAGAATAATTTTAGTATAAATGTAAACCTGGTGTATTGTTTCATACTTAAGCATTTTGCATGTGTTTCTACATAAGAAACCATCATTAACTGAAGTAATAAAGCATAAATGTAGGAACTTATTTTCTTATATATGCACAATGAAGGAATAAACCTATCCAAACACATTATTTTATTGTTGTATATTAAATTTACTTATAATGTACTATCCTTCCTTTAAAAAAACTGTCCATCATAACCATTTCCAGTTAACACCTGAATGTTGTTCCAGTGCAACTCCCTCATTCCTGGACTAAGTCATAGTTATGACTTGCAAGAATTTCCACAAAGCCTTGATTTTGAATAATCTGAGACCGTATTAATAAGGATTAATTGTGCATTGTCCTTGATGCTCTTCTGATCCTTTCATGTGAATGAATCATTTTAGCCCTCTGCCCTTTTCTCTACTTTTTATATAAGTCTGCAAATTTCTATCAATGAGGTGCTTGAAATTGAATAAAGGGTATTTCAGGGTTCTTATTGTAGACAATTAGCAGCTCCCATCATTATCACCTTAATAGCATTTAAGCATAAGTGGACTAAAGATTTTTTTTAATGTGTTTTAGAGATGCCTATTTAATCCTTGGACTCAATGGTCAGTGAAAGTAAAGTTGCCATCATACCAGGAAATAATGATGAAACTGGTAAACATTTTTTTTCACTATCATCAGAGATAAACGTTTTGTTTTCACTGATTTTTATTTCTATTTTTATTTCAACTTTTGCTAAAAGGAATTTTGATGCATTTAGATTAAATGCAATTTTATGTTATGACTTTACCATGTTTAATCCTAATTCACTGTGTGATATTGGTTATGTTGTGGAAAGTTCATTTTTGTTTTTGATCTCCAGTTCTGTGTTGTTCCTTTTATGACAGGTTCATATTTTTAAAAAAGTTAGTGCTCATTTTTTAATATATATTATTATTAATATTTTGCATTATGTGACAGTTTCATAGGCTCTGGGAATCACCCCACCCCTCCCCCTCCCCTCCCCCCTGGTGGATTCCTCCACCTTGATGCAGCATTACAGTTCAAATTCAATCAAGATTCTTTCCTTGCAAACATATACCAAGCATAGAGTCCAGCTACTTATTGTCCAGATGGGTTGAACAGTTTCTTGGGGAGACCATTTCTGGTCCGAAGTTAGAGCTGGCAGAATATCATCCCAGTCAATTAAGAGTCCCAATATAACATCAACAGCAATTTGCAATATTATGGAATTGACATGGTTTTGAGTAACCAGTATGTTAAAAAAAAAAAACAAAAACAAGTTTTTAACCACAACCTATGATTTGCTCATTGACATTTTAATTTTAGTTTGTATACAGGACCGGCTGCTATATACCTTAAAATGGCTATAGGGTACCATTCAGCTGTCTCGTGTCTATTTCATTTTAGTATTTAGCCATTTGTTGTGTTGAAGTATAATTTTGTTGATCTTGGCAGATTTTGGGATAATCTAGACTGGCTTGTAACTCTAACAAGATATTTGTCGACATTTAAGGTGTAGAACATTTTTTTTTTTGGGGGGGGCGTTGTGCAGGAAAATCCTCAACACCATGGTGAGGAGTAACTAATCTTTGTGTCCCACCCAGCGAGGCATGAGCCAATCCACGCCAGCTCTTTCCTGTCAGATTTCAAGCTCTACTTTCTGTTGTTTGTCTATTTATTTTAGGTTTTTTTAGTTTGTATGATTGTTTGTTTGCTGTGAGGGGTTTTCGAAGCGATCCCGATGGCCATTGCGAGGGAGGGTGGGGGTCCAGAGGTGGAGCCAGGCTCGGACCAGAGAAAGCTCTCCTCCCTTGTCCCGAAGGACATTTATTGTTCTGTGTCTGTGGACTGCTCAGGGCTTCTGGTTGTCTTTCCGATGACGTTGGTTTCTGCGCGGTAGTGTTTGGACTTCTTCCATCCCCTGGTAGGGCTCATTTTTATTAATGTTACTTTTGACTGCTAAAATTTAGGTTTCTACTAGATTAAAATTTTAATTTCCATGAAGCTAGATCTTATCATCTGAATCAAATAATTTTTGAAAGTTTTTGAGTCTCAATGAGGTATAATTTACATTTGAGATGAGTCCGACAGATGTAATAAATGTGGCTATCACCAAAATCACGATAAAGAGTATTTTCATCACTAGAAAATTCCTTTTCTCTGGTGTATAGTCAAGTCCTTATCCCCCCCTTCCCATTTCCCCTTGTCCTGATTATTGTAGTTTTGTGGTTTTGTGATTTCTAGAATTTGTATAGATGAAATCACAAAATATGCTTCTTTCATTTATCATTATGCTTTTTCCTTGAAAAAAAAAAGCTTTATTTTTTGGCAAGGTAGAGTTATTGAGAGGGGAAGACACACACACACACACACACACACACACACCTGTGCACACACTGACTGAGAAGAGAAAGAGAAGGAGAGAGAGAGAGAGAGAGAGAGAGAGAGAGAAAGCGTCTTCCCAGTGGCCTAAGCCAGGAGTCAGGGGCTACATCCAGGTCGTCAATGTGAGTCCATGGCCCAAACCCTAGGGCTGGTTTCTGAGGCCTTCTTCAGTGCATTAATCGGGAACTGGGTTAGAAGTGGAACACCTGGTGCCCACATGGGACGCCCGTATTGCAGGTGGTGGCTTAACCTCTTATGCCATGACGTTGGCCCCCATGTAATGCTTTTGAGATGGATTCTACTGTTGTATCTCTGAATGATGTGTTTCTTTTTTATTGATGAGGAATGTTATTTTGTGTGTTTATATATCACAGCTTGTTTATACAATCCCTGGCTGATGAATATTGGGTTATTTTCAAGTTGTGGTGTTACCATATATTTAAAAGCAGTTAGTGTTTGTTCATGACAGGGAACTTGTAAGTGCTCTTGAATTTTTTTTTCGACGAATGGAAACATGTTTGTTATGGCATTGAATTTGGAGGTAGGAGTATGGGGAGTTGGATTGTGTCAGGATGGGTCTGATCACCACGAAAACTAAGAGTGTGATAAGAAGATTGGCATTTTCAGCTGCCCAGCCTCCAGAGACGGGACTATAGGGGCTAAGTGAGATGGAGTTGTCATGTAGCTTTCAGGTTGGTGAGCCTGTTGGTATCCAAGGAGGGTAATGCATCCTCATCTTCAAGGTGGTGTGCAGACTCCCTGTCTGCTTTGTTCCCAGATCTTTCACATTATGCCGCTTCTGTACGACTCTTTCTGGTTTGAATCCTTCATTATAAAGCTGTAATGCCAAGTGTGATACCTTCGTGCATTCTTTGAGTCATATGACTCAGTGTAGCTAGAGGGTCATGGGATTCTGTGAATTGATTGGAACCTGTCCTAAGTGTGGGAGAGCAGAGCCTGTGTTGGCTGAGGCTTACTATGGGTATTTCATTTCAGAAATGTATTTTGATAAACACATTTGGGTAGAAAGGGAACAGACATTATGAATGAAGCTGCTATACATGTTCATCCACAGACTTTAAAGTGGATATATGTTTTTATTTTTACTAGTGGGTAGTCTCATGCTGATTTGATCCGAAGTAGCTATCCTGTTTTGCATTCTCTGCAGCAGTATTTACAAGCCCTGGTTGCCCTATACCCTTGCCAAACTATGGTATTAGCAGTTTTTTAAATTTTTGCTGTTCGCTTAGGTGTGTAGAGGTATCACATTATAATTTTGAATGTGTTTACCTAAAAAATATGCCACATAACAGCTTTTTGTGCCGTTTAATTTTAATCCATTTTGTATGTATAGATGTAGAAATTCTCAGGGAATTTTAAAGAAAAATCATTGAAAAATGGAATTAAAGATAATTGGAAAAAAGGCTAGAATATGATTTAATATTGGCAGCATTGTCTTCGAATACATTTTATGTACTATGCACTTACAGACATGTATATCTACTTTTAAAATTAAGTATCACTTGAAGACCGTGTATGTGTTTTGATTTTCCACAGGGTATACATTTTGGTTTACAAATCTATAAATCTACAGAATATGTTGAAAGCATATTTGGGGGAACTACAGAAAAACGTTAAGGACAAATTAGAGATAATGTTCTTTTGTCGACCTAAGCTTCTGTACAGCTAGAGAAACAATCAACAAAGTAAAAAGGCAACCCACAGAATGGGAGAAGATCTTCGCACACGACATAGGTGATAGAGGGCTGATCTCCAGAATATACAAAGAGCTACAAAACAACCAAAATGTCAAAACAAACAAGCCACTCAAGAAATGGGCACGGGAAATGGGCAAACACTTCACAAAGGAACAAACCCAAATGGCAAATAAACATATGAAAAAATGCTCAAGTTCCCTGGCAATAAGGGAAATCCAAATTAAAACATCAATGAGGTACCACCTAACGCCAGTAAGACTGGCCCACATGAATAAAAGCACCAACAACACTTGTTGGCGAGGTTGCGGGGAAAAGGGATCCCTACTCCACTGCTGGTGGGGCTGCAGGCTGGTACAGCCTCTATGGAAATCAGTATGGAGAATATTCAAACAACTCAAATTCAACATACCGTATGATCCAGCAATAGCACTCCTAGGAATATATCCAGAACACTTGTTTTATGAGAAATCAACATGCACTCCTATGCTCATAGCAGCACAATCAGTAATTGCAAAAACATGGAAGCAACCAAAATGCCCATCAACAGAGGATTGGATAAGAAAGCTATGGTTCATCTACTCCATGGAATACTACTCGGCTATTAAAAAAAACAAAATGCAGTTCTTTGTGGCCAAATGGGCCAAACTGGAAACCATAATGCTAAGGGAAATGAGCCAATCCCAAAAGGTTAAATACCACATGTTTGCCTTAATTTAAGATGATATGATGTTATGTATAACATGTTATGTTTTGAATGTTATATGTTGTGTATAAACTAAAATTGAAGTATAGGTGAGGTGGTCACAGAAGGTGACTGGGAACTCGCATTTACTTTTAACATATTGGTTACTCATTACTATGTCAATTAATTCCATAATGATGTAAATTTTTGCTGATGGTATGTTGGAGCTTTCAATTGACTGGGATGATACTCTGCTGGCTCTGTCTTCAGACCAGAGAGGGTATACCTAAGAAGCCGTTGAACTTGACTGGACAGTAAGATGCTGGACTCTATGTTTGGTATACGCTTGCAATGGGGGAATCTCAACTGAACTTGAGCTGTGGTTATGCAACTAGGTGGAGGAATCCACCATGGTGGGGGGGTTTGGGGAGGGGTGGGGAGAACCCAAGTATCTATGTAATTGTGTCACATAATACAGTGTAATTACTGAAGTTAAATAATAAACAATTAAAAAAAAATAGATAATCAAAAAAATGTGAAGATATTCTTATCTCTGGTCTGTTTGGTATGTATATAAACATGAAAACGTTATGTTTTACAAGCTATGTTTTACTTGTATGTTGTGTTTAAACTGTATCCTGTTTTATTCAGTTAATGCTATAAAATGAGAACTTTATATAGCTTCTGGTCATGTTTCATGATAGAGGAATGCATTGGATCTGTAATGGGGCCAGGAGCCAACACTTGTCCAAAGGGAATGTGAGAATTTTAGTTTGATGTTGACTTCAAATATAAGAGAGAATGAGGAAATTGGTGGACTTGGTAACTTCTTGATATGTATTCTGTTTGTTTTGTTTTTGTTTTTAAGCAGAGGAAATATTTTTTTCAGAATAAACTGGACTGATAATTTAACAGGAACCAGTGCTTGACCCTGATTCACTTTATTTTGGATATTTCTGAAGTTATTGTTGCTTGTAACAACTCCTCTAGAAATAGAAATATGAGTACCTGTTAGGGGAGAAGGTTTTTTTTTTTTTGGGCCAATGTCTTTTGAAAGTATTATCTGGAAAAAGTAATTAAAGTCATCTCAATAACTTTTTCAAAGCAAAAAAAATATTGTGAAGTTCATATTTCAAAACTGAATGTTTGTGAAAGTTACGGGACAGCATGAAGGATGCAGAGAGCAGTAATATATATGTCCTTTTCCCAAAAAACTCAGATTCTACCATGTGCAATGAATACAAACAATGGTAGTGTGAGCTGATAACGTTTATGTCAAAAGGAAATGATCTTGTATGAGTGAAAATATTTTCAGCATTTTCCAGGGCTTGAATATAAGTAGTGTATTAATGACTTTTGTTTTCATTCAAAGGTGAATAGATTCTATTATTTTAAAAGTATCCATTTCTATATTGTTTTTTCAATAAACCCTGATGCTTATGAGGAACATTCATGATGGAGCAGAATAGTTACTTATGATGAGGTTCTAGAGGTGATGAGCAGTCAAGGAACACTAATTAATGGTTAAGCTGTTATAATGAAATGGAGATAAATTGTTCCGATGCTTTAACATAATTATAAAGCTGATTCCCTGTTGTACTGAAAAGCTGACTCTAAGTATTATTCAGCCTTGTTGTTTTAATTAGATTTTATTTACTTTTAATGTCTTCCCACAAGACTTAGAAAAGATCGCACAAAGGGCCTGTAATGTAGTAACACCACCTGAACCTTTTAAAACAAAGTAATTGTATAAAAGACAGGAATGTATTTGATGCACAGGCTTTCCTTAGTAGATTTGTAAATGATAGCAGTAGTAACATTTGCGTGTTCTTAAACTTTTTGAAATCTGCCTTAGCATGTTGATTTACTATTTTTTAAAAATAAATTTATTAGTGTGATATTGATACTGAAATAACAGATTCAATGTGGTTCATAGAACCAGTGTTGTTCATAGATACAATTCTTTTTTCAAGAGAATTGATACTATCTAATTGATTTTTAAATTTTTATATTGATTCATTTTATTACTATAAAGACAGCAGATTTTGCATGCTCTGTAGGCAGAATTCCAAAAGGACAACCCCAATTCTGTCACTTCCTTGCTCTGTAACACCCCTCTTCCTCCTTCCCTACCATCTCTTCATCTTTTTGTAAGACATGATTTTGATCCAGTGTATATTTAGAGGCTTAATTTTCCACAAATCATGTAATTGTGAACAAGTAAAAAATAGAGTCCCCAATTCCACAGGAGTATAAACAAGACCTAAATATAGTCATATTCTAAAACGACTGTTTCATTCTTATGCATTTTTGGTATTCTGTGTTAACTGTAAGATTTCAGAGAAACATGCTATTTGCATTTTTGAAACTGGCTTATTTCACTAATAATGGTTTCCAGTTACATCCATTTTATTGCAAGAAAGGATTTAATTTAACTTAATACTCCAGATGAGTAATACCCTGTAGTGTATACATACCACATTTTCTTTATCTATTCATCCTTTAATGGACATCTGTAGATTCCATATCTTAGGTATTGTGAATTAAACTGCAATAAATACAGCCATACAAATAATTGCCATATACGGATTTAATTCACTTGGGTAAATCCATGGGAATTGGATATTGGGTCTTATGGTAGATATAGTGTCAGATCTCAGGAGAAATCTCCACATTGCTGTCTATAATGGTTGTACTAACTTACATTCCCACCAGCAGTGGTAAATTAGGGTACTTTGTCCCCTTATTCTTTTGAGAGTTTCTTGTTTCTTGTTTTTGCTTCTTATTTTTGTATGATAGCCATTGTAACTTGGGTGAGTTGAAACCTTATTTTAGTTTTTACTTGCATTTCCCTGATGACTAGTAATTGTGAATATTTTTTCATTTGTCTATTGGCCAGTTGAATTTCATTCTTTGAATAATGCTTTACATGTCCTTTTCTCATTTCTCTACTTAGTTGTTTTTGTTGTTGCTGTTGTGGAGTTTCTTGAGCTGTTTACGTATCTTGGATATCAGTCCTCCATCATTTGAAAGTTGGCAAATATCTCCTCCCATTGTGTTGTTTTCCTTTTCACTTTGTTGACAGTGTGCGGAGCTTCTCACCTTGATGGAGTCCTACTTGTTTATTTTTGCTTTAACCTGTCAGTGGTTCAGCGGTATTTTCCAAGTCTTTGCCAATGTAGGTGTCTTGGAGTTTTCCTTTAATGATTTGATGGTTTCTGGAAGTAGATTTAGATCCTTGATTGTTTTACAGCAGTTTTTTTTTTTAACGATTTGTCAGGTATGGGCATCGTTTTCATACATCTAGACTGCCCTACGAGATGTCTTGGTGTCTGGTATGGTGAGGCCTCTGGCTTTATTATTTTTTTAATTAAATTTGCTTTAGCTATTCTCGATCTATTTATTTATCTGTTTTAGATCCTAGTAAAAATGCTAAAAACATGAACATTATTTCCCTAGTCACCGTGCAGCTGCCTATGATTTTTTCCTGTGTTGCAATGATTTTGTTGAGGAATTTCCTTTTTACATTCAATTTGCTTAAAGGTTTTCTTCTGAAAGGATTATATTTTGTTGATGTTTACTGTGTATCTATTGATATATTAATATGGCTTTTATTTGTCTATTTGTTAACGTGATGTGTCACATTTTTTAAATTTATGCATATTGTGTATGTCAGTGTATACCAGGAATAAAATACATTTGGTCTGGGTGAATAATCTTTCTTATGTATTATTGGCTGTTATTAAGTAGTATTTTGTCAGGAATTTTTGTGTGTATGTTCATCAAGGATATTGCTCAATAGCTCTCTTTGCTGTACCTCTTTCTGATTTCAGAATTAGTGATGTGGCCTCAGAGGAAGAGTTGTGGAGTATTCCTTCCCTTTAAACTATTTTGAAGATTTTTGAGAAGCATTGCAATTATTTCTTTGAAGCTTGGTAAAAGTCAACAGTGCAGCTGCCTGTCCTGGTCTTTTCTTTTTTGGGAGGGTTTTTCTCACAAGTTCAATCTCTGTTTTAGATGTTGGTGCATTTATATTTTAGAGGTTTTCACAATTCATCTTGGAAGATTTTGTGTGTCTAGAAATCTTTTCATTTTTTCCTAGGTTTCTCAGTTTGTTGGTGTATAGCTGTGGTAATTCTTCATGATTCTTTTTATTTCTATGTATGTTATATCTCTTTTTTTCATCAATGATTCTATTGGGTTTTCTCCCCCTCCTTTTTTGATTAGTTGGACCAATGGTCTGTTGATTTGGTTTGCTTTTTCAAAATAGCAATTCTTCATTTTACTCATATTTTGTATTATTTTTAATTTCACTGTTGTTGATTTCTTGTCCAATTTTAATTATCTCTTTCATCCTACTAATGTAGGTTGATTTGTTTTTCTAGGCCCTTGAGATGCATTGCTAGATCACTTACTAGATGTTTTTCTAATTTAATTGTTATGAACCTGCCTGTTATCAATGCTTTTATCAGTATGCTGTACATTTTGACATGTTATATTGTCATCCTCATTCATTTCCAGCATTTTTTGATGTCCTGTTTGATTTCTTCTGTGACTCACTCTTCATTTAACTAGAGCATTATTCAGTCTCTATATGTTGGTATATTTTCTGGAATTTCTGAAGTTGTTGATTTCTATCTTCTGTTGTGATCAGAAAAGATACATACCATAATTTCACTTTAAAATTGATCTACTTACCTACTTACTTTGTTTCAAGTTTTTTATTATTATTTTCATGATACAGTTTTCTAAGTATAGGGATTTCCCTTCCCCTTTCCCTTCTTACTTCCCCACTTTATCATCCCACAGCATACCCCATATTATTACAGTCAGTACCTGGGAATGGAGGTGGTCATTTGATGTTTCCATTGATACCCTGATGTGGGGAAGAATGTTCTGAGATTACTGCTTGAGTGGTGTGAATTGTTCTGAGATGCCATTGGCTTCATTGTACCAGAGTTGAGAAAATCTTTCCAAGTTCTGTTGGCTGACCAGGTCTACTTTGGTGTATTGACAGACCTTGATATTTGCTACAAGGCCTGGCCAGGAGAGCTGTCCAACCTGCTTTGCTTTCCATCTTTTGGTAAGGTACTCAGTGTCCTCTGTTGGCTTAGAAGAACTGGCTGTCTTGTCCCCCATGTGCATCTGCGTATGTTTTCCACTGCACAGGTGTTGGCAGCTGAAGAAGTTCAGTCCTGATGCGTGTACCTCAAAGTTGGATCATATATCTTGTGATGTTTTCTGAGACTAATGTCTGAGTCCAGTGATCTCATTGGGGAGTCCCTGATGAAACCTCTGCTGGGGAGTACTCATACTGGAGTCTTGTCTGTGCCAGCTAGTGCAGTATCAGGTTCAGTCTATCTATCACTGGCACCAGCCAACACACTTACTGATGGATACAGTTGTCTGGTCAGCTTTGCTGCTAGCCCCGTCTCTCACTCATAGCCCAACCCAGCCTGCTAAAGCTTGGCCTTAATACACATCAGTGGGTGCTTTGGCTTAGTTGGAATGCTCCCCTATAACTTCCACTAGTCCCACCTCAGGCTGGTTTTTGTACATGTTGGCAGGTGCTTTAGCCCAGCCTGTCCCATTCTGCGTCCCATCTGACTCTTGTGTGTACTCATGGGTGCTGTGGCCTAACTCAGCCTGACCTTCCTCCAGACCCGGCTCACACATTCTGAACTGGTGCTTCAGCCTTTTCTGGCCTAACATATATGCATGCACAGTAAGATCTATGTATTAAGAAAAGGAATGTGTATACTGCACTGTGGGATGAAATGTTCTGAAGATAGTAGTTATATCCATAGTGTAGATTAGTGCTGTGGTTTTTCTGTTGATTTTTGATCTAGTTGATTTGTCCATTGATCAACTTGTGGTATTTCCCCATTATTATTGTATTGAATCTTGTGTCTTCCTTTAGATTCATTAACAATTGTTAAATAGATCCGTACTCCTGGCACTGGATGCATATACATTTACTAGTATCACATCTTTCATTGAATTTATCCCTTCATTATTACATAATGATCTTTCTCATCTCTTTTAATAGTTTTGTGCTAAACTCTATGTTTTGTGATATCAGGATGCTTATACCTGCTTGTTTTTGCATTCTATCAGCATGGAATGTCTTTTTCTGTTGTTTCACTTTTAGTCTGTGTTTGTCTTTGTTGTTGAGGTATGCTTCTTACAAGCAATTTGAGCCCTTGAGCCTGTAATGTGTGTGTGTGGGAGGTAGATGTATACCTCACAGGTGAGTTCCCAGACACCTTCCAAGTGTCCAGTCTCAACTCAATTTATTGGAAATGTGAACTTATCTCTCTGATAAAATCCCTAGTCATGGGTGCATGTATTAAAGCCATTGCAACCTTTGCTGATGTTAAGATGGTGCTATCTCCCTGGTGGTCACATGGTGACATTGTAAAAGAAGGGGAAAAAGAAATATATGGGTATCCTATCCCCTGTCATGGCTCTAGGCTGGACCTGAAGGCAGTGTGCTCTGTGAGGTTCTCTTATGCAGCATTGCCAGTGACACTATTTACTGCAGTCCGATCCCACCTCGCTCTCAGAAGCTAATGTCTCCTCCAACCTCGCTATCTGCCCTTTTGGCTCTAGAAGTAGCTGGTCGTATCTACTTGTCACTTTCCTACTCCATGGTGTTTCTCTGCCTCCTGTAGAATTTCCACTGTAAATTTTTCAACAACTGTCCCCTGGGAATGTACTTCCTTTGCTTTTTTTCTGATAAATATCCTTGGTTAAAAATCACATCTTTCCCCTACTCAGCCTTCCAATAGGGGATTCAGTTATGAGATTGTATTAAAACTTGGTTTCCAAATCACTTTCTGAAAACACATCTTAGCTGTGGTCTTAATGAATTCAAGTTTTACTACTGATTTTAGTAACTGGAGAGAATATTTCCAAGAGGTACAGCAAAATCATTAAACTCAATTCAGAATGATATAAAGCAAAAGTAAGAGGAACTCCACAGATGCCAATCAATGAAGAACCAAACAACTTTTAAGAAAACCAATATCCTATTTCATCAAATTAGTTAACAAAAATGACCAGTATTCTCCATGTGGTCTTCTTGGTTATTGATTTAAATTAGTGAACAAGGTCTTCACTCATTGTTGTCTACTATAGTCGTAACTGAATCTTCTTAAGTGAAAAGTTTATTTGGGAAGTTCTAGAAATTGATATACTGAAATAAAACCTAACATTGGAGAACTATCAAATGTGTGAGAATCAAAATATGTAATGCCCAAGAAGCATGGAGATTGATCTGTTAGAGAAGATGCTACTCTGAGCAATGAATTGAGTCATCCTAGTACATACTGCCCAGATGTTGGCTGTCATGTGTCCACGTTCAGGAAGCTTCTGTTAAGCTACTGTTTACTTTGGATCATTAGATTTGATTAGGGGGAAGAAATCAAACCTCATTTTTACAATCTGAAAATCTGTCAGAGGCTATGGTCACATCTTTGCATCCGTAAAGAAGAGCAGCTTGGGCACTATTCTTTTAGCACACACTGAATAAATGTTTATGTTGTGCTGTCCTGAGATTCGCATCAATTATACTTTTGCTCTTATGTACACAGTTTTATTTAAAAAAAATGATACAGCCAGAAAGAAATTGGGATCATCAGGTGTTGCCTTCTGTTTTAAAACAGTCAAGACAACTAAGGCCAAGACTGTTTTAGTAATAAATGATTACTAGGCCTGTACTAACTGACAAGTGCTTTTCTAGGTGCTGGGTATACAGTGGTGAGCAAATAAACCATAAAATTCCTCTTCTTAGACGACTGGAATTCCTAAGAGACTTTGACAGAGTAGCAGAATACAAAATTAATGAACACAAAATCGATGGCACTAGTATACACATGGCTGAGAAAGAAGTTGTAAGTACAGTCTCCTTTAAAATAGTGGAGAACAATCTTAAATATCTAAGAATTAAGCTAACCAAATATGTGGAAGGCCTCAGTGATGAAAATTATAAAAAGGAACAGAAGAAGACAGTAATAGATGGAGAAACTTACCATGTTCCTGGGTCCACAGGATCAACATCATCAAAATGCCCATATTACCAAAAATAACATATAAATTCAACATAATCCCCAAATCCCACTGACATTCTTCTCAGAAATAAAAAAGAAGTTAGAAAAGTCCATCTGAAAACACTAGAGACCACGAATAGCCAAAGCTATTCTGAAGAATAAAAATCAAGCTGCAGGAATCACAATTCCAGACCTCAGATACGCTACAGAGCAGTAATCATCAAAACAGTCTGGCATTGGCACAGACACAGAGAAGATCAGTGGAACAAACAGAAATACCAGAATGGCGCCTACACATGTATAGACAACTACTCTTTGACAAGAAAACTGGAAACAATCCAGGAAAAAAACCTTGTCTCTTCAACACAAGCTGTTGGGACAATTGGATAGTAGCCTGCAGAGGTAAGAAGCAAGATCCCTCATCTGTCACTTCATGCACATACCAGCTCTAAATGGATCAAGGACCTAAATCTGCACCCAGAAACCATCAAACAATTAGAGGAATACATAGGCAGCCTTCTCTAAGATATAGAAATTAGGAAAGACTTTTTGAAAAAAACACCAAAACACAGATAGTCAAAGCCAAAATAAAATAAACAAATGGAACTGAACAAATCAAATGAACAAGCTTCTGTACAGCAAAGGAAACAATCAAGAAAGAAAGAATTGGCCAAGAAAATGGGAGAAAATCTTTGCACACTGCACAACTGATAAGTGACTGATATCCAGGATTTACAGAGCTTCAGAAACACAGTGACAGCAAAATGAACAAGCTTGTGAAGAAATGGGCAAAGGAAATGAGCAGACATTTTTCAAAAGAACAAATGCAAATGGCTCATAGACATATGAAAGGATGCTCAGGCTCTCTTGATTCTCTTTTTTTAATGTCTTAAACATTCAAAAGAATGAAATTGTGCCATTTGCAATCAAATGATCCCAACTAGAGACCATTATGCTCAATGAAAGAAGTCAATCCCAAAAGTACAAATATAGTATTTCTCTTCTCTCTGATATAAGCAACCTTCATGTAAATTATAAGATCAGTAGTATGTTTGCTGTAACTCATAGGTTTTGATATTTTTGTTTTCATTTTCATTTCTTTAAATAGTTTATTAACTATTTATTTATTCTCCAATTAAATCTTCACTGACTCATAGATCACATAGTAGCATCATTTTCTCCAAGAAGCATTTGTGTTTTCTTTTTCATTTCTTCATCAACACATTGTTTTTGCAGTAGCATGTTATTTAACTCCATGGTGCTGTAATTTTTTTCAACTTTATTCCTGTTGTTGATTTTGTTTTATGGCTTTTCATTTAACAGAATGTATAGTTACTGTGTAATAGAGACTTTCCTATCCAGATGTTAAGGTAAAATGCAGCATCTCTACTTCCAAACCAAAGATGGACTCCCAATGAAATCGTTGGATATGTCTTGACAATAGAATGCTGGACTGCTGACATTGTCTTACCCTCAATGTCAGGACACACTTAAACAGTAGAGTGATGAACTTATGACTACTTATCATGGTCTAGAGTATTGTAATAGTATGAGAGAAATCAGTAGGGGGGAGGGAATTTGGAGAGGGAGTTGGGAAATCCCAGAGCCTATGGAATTGTACCATAAAATCAGAAATAATATCGAAGGGAAAATTAAAATAAATAAATAAATATTAAATTTTTTTTCTTCTTGTGAAACTTCATACAAAAGCACTGAGAGTGAAGATGACTGAGGGAACAAGACCATGGTAAGAGCAAAGAAAGTGTTAACTCAGTGCAATGTGGTGGACTGCGTGAAGTAAAGGAAAAACCACTATAGACGTGGTGGTTATGGCACGTCACTTGAAGTGGCAATGTTAAAGTATGGGCTGAAAGAAAAGCAAAAGCTAAATTTAACAACTGAATAGGCTAGATTATATTATTTTATTACTTTTTAGTATTTTCTTTGCTTATTGTATTTGAAAGGTTAAAACGTGTAGAGAAGAAGAACAAGGGGAGAGCATGAGAGATCAAATAAAAACTCTCACATTCTGGTTTACTTCCCAAATGACTCCTATAGCAGGGAGGATGTCAGGCCAAAACCATGAGCTGGAAACTAAATGCTGGTCTTCCATGTAGATAGCAGGGTCTTTTTTTTTTTTAATTATTTATTATTTAACATCATTAATTACATTGTATTATGTGACACAGTTACATAGATACTTGGGTTCTCCCACCCCTCCCCAAACCCTCCCACCATGGTGGATTCCTCCACCTTGTTGCATAACCACAGCTCAAGTTCAGTTGAGATTCCCCCATTGCAAGCGTATACCAAACATAGAGTCCAGCATCTTATTGTCCAGTCAAGTTCAACGGCTTCTTAGGTATACCCTCTCTGGTCTGAAGACAGAGCCAGCAGAGTATCATCCCAGTCAATTGAAAGCTCCAACATACCATCAGCAAAAATTTACATCATTATGGAATTAATTGACATAGTAATGAGTAACCAATATGTTAAAAGTAAATGCGAGTTCCCAGCCACCTTCTGTGACCACCTCACCTACACTTCAATTTTAGTTTATACACAACATATAACATTCAAAACATAACATGTTATACATAACATCATATCATCTTAAATTAAGGCATCAACAGAGGATTGGATAAGAAAGCTATGGTACATCTACTCCATGGAATACTACTCAGCTATTAAAAAAAAAACAAAATGCAGTTCTTTGTGGCCAAATGGGCCAAACTGGAAACCATAATGCTAAGGGAAATGAGCCAATCACAAAAGGTTAAATACCACATGTTTGCCTTAATTTAAGATAGCAGGGTCTTAAATGCTTGAGCCATAACCTCCCTCTCTGGTTTCACATTGGCAGGAGGTTGGAGTCATGAGCCAGGGATCATACTCAGGCACTTTCATAAGAGATGCAGCCATCTTGATCACTAGGCTGAACACCTGTTCCAGGGCGGACAGTTTTAAACAGAATAGCAAGTGTACTAGTCAAGGATTGGCATGTAGGAAAAATCAGAAATAATACCTGGGTTACTGACCGGAGTATTGTAAAGAATCTTCATCTAGTGAGGTTGAAGTAGTGGGAGGGGCCAGATCATGGAGGGCTTTTTGGTCTTTTTATTAAGCTCAAAATTCTAAGAAATTTTAAAGTTATATTTATCATATATGCAGCATATTTATGTGCATATATACATAATGTGAGAATTATGACAGTCGAAACAGGTTTCAGGCAACAAGAAGGACTGGTATTGTCATGTGAAAGGTGATGCCACTCTGGACTTGAGTGCCAGATGGGGCTTAGAGAGTGGAGGATATAATCAGTCTATAATATAGGATGATTATAGGATATATTTGGGACATGGAGTCAACAGGAGATGTGCTGGGTTGAAATGAAGGATGAGAAATCAAAATTGCCTCCCAGTTCTTTTGCTTTTTATCTGGCTGATCGTGATATTGGCCGACCTAGATAAGTAGCCTGGGGGAACAACAGATGTGACAGAGAGAAATCTGGGGTGATATTAGGGTCACATTCACAGTGAGATGCCTAGCTTAAATCTACAGGGATGTCCAGTAGGTTACCAGGTTATGAGCTGAGTGAGGAGACAGGGCTAAAGAGAAATTCAAGAATTGTCTGCATGTTGATATTTGGTGTCAGTGGCTGAATCTTTAATTGCCTTCGCAGCTCCATTGCCTGATAATAGCTGTTTGATTTTGTTTTGACCATATTTTGGTCATCTTTTTCTTATACATTTGACACTGAAGATTTATTGAATTTAGAATGTCTTTTGGCTCTTTTTTAATGTACCTGTTAAGGTCTGATGATGGTCAGGCTGGCTGATGTTTGGAGCCAAGGCACGATGTGATTCTTTTTTTCTTCTTGTCCATGTCCTTCCCACTGTAATTACTTCCTTAGTAGTAGTTCACAGAAGGCAGCAGCTTTGTGTTTCAGTCTTTCTCTTTTGACATCCAAACTTGAATGCCTGAAATAGCTTCATACAGCACTGCCCTTTGCTTGTTGCACTGATGGCCAAATCTCACTGCTTCACTGTAAATTTGCAGCTTTTTTCTTTTCCCTCTTCTGCTGCTCTTGTCTTAACCTGACTGATTCTCTTCCTTGAAACACTGTGCCTATAAGCAGTCCATCTGTTCCACTTCTGCCCACTGCCTCTGTGTTCCTGGCATTTCTGCTCTTACTCTGAAATCCCTTGTGAGCTTCCCCTTTGTAGACGGTCCAGTTTGCAGTTGTTGCCCATCTCAGGCGGTCAAGTTCTGAGTAATTCCGTTGTTCTCATTCCATTCAGTGTGTCTGATTTCTTTTACTTCTCGGTTTTCAGAATTCTGTTCCAAGTTATTACAATTATTTCTTTAAGCAAGAGCATTCTTTACAAGGGCCACTCGAGATACAAGCAAAAATAAATTTGGGAGGCCTTTTTGGTGAAGCATAATTCAGTGACTCGTGATGTGTTTTTAAAGTAGGGAATGTTTGCCTAGGACATTAATGCATGGATACTTCAGAATGTTTGTAGAAAGTGCGATGAAAGATAAATTTCAGTACAAAAATATTTGGAATCCATGTGTAGATTTTTCATATGTATTTCCTATGAACTTTTCCACAATCTCTTATATATCCCATTTGAAGTTTTTTACACAAATATTTTGAAATGCTCTTGAATTTAATGCAGAGTTATTTTATCTTGTGGCTCTTAGAAGAATTACCTCTCCCATGCCAAAGGGAACTGAAAGAAAATGATCTAATGATACCCTCAGGGGTAGGTACAAAGAAAGCCCTGCCCAAATGGGGTCTCTACAGTGAGCCAACACAGGGAAAGGAAACATGTGCATTGATAAAGTACCTATTTTTGTGTTAGCATTTCATCTTGTGTTGGGCGGCGTAAATAGACAGCGGGATGCTGTAAGTGAAAAGGGGGAACTGAGTTAGCAAACACCAGTTGCCGTGTGAGCAATGACCCGTTAATGTCACAGATCTCAGCACAGATCAAGCCTGAGATCAGAGGCTTTGATGAAATATGACTGAGCTGCGGAACCCTCAGCCTCTTCCCACAGCTGTGGGGAGTAGTGTGTGGCTGTTCGCTACCTGAGGTGTGCTGCCAACAGGGAGGCCACATGAGAACCGCTGGCTGCAGTGGAGGTTGGCCAGGACAGAAAGGACAATGATCTGGGCTGATAGAAGAGTTGAGATGCCAGATTCCGGCAGGAGTTGCCATAACAGATACCAAGGTATGAAAGCAGCCACCCTTGCTGTGATCTCACACAGATGTGACAGCAGCTGGAGAAAGCTGCAGGAGCAAAACAAGCAGCAGTGACTTCAGAGAGAGCTGAAAGTTCCAGCTTCAGGTCATTGATACTTCGCAAATGCTCAGAGAGGAGAGGTGTTTGGGTAGCTGTCTGTTTCTGTTAATTTCAAAGGCTGAAAGTTGGCCTTCTCTGACTAGTCCTTATGTGATACATTTTACATAAACCCACATGGAAAGGTATGTGTTCACACAGGCTTGGCACAAGAAATAAATACATGACATTCTGCAGACGTGTTTGTTTTTTTAAGGAAGGGAAGACAGAAAATGGGAGGGAAGACTGAAGGCTAAAACTTTTTGTAAACTTCCAGCCAAGTATTATTCATAGGATCAGGACTGGGTTGTGAATTGGTCACAGCCCAAATAGTACCATTTGAGGAGGAAATAGTCCTCTGTTGCCATGTTTTCTCCCTGATACCATCTGTCCAAAATTTATACTGTTACATATGCATTGCAAAGTGTCCTGGATTCATTCAGGCTTCTGACTTTCTTATCAAATGTAAATAACTCTTGTGAATCAATGTACCTTGACTACATGTTTTACTTACAATCTAATTGGCAGCTAGTTAAGGGCAGTGCCATTTGGGGAGAGGATAGAAATCAGATATCTAGCTCCATGCACTCCAGCTTTCAGGAAGGGAATTTATTTTAACCCAGCCAGAAGAGCTTAGAGCAGGTTCTTCTAGTTCTGCAATCTGGGGTAGGGCTGGTCCTGCCAGATGGTATCTGAGCTCATCTAGAGTCACGGCAGAAGATCACAGGTAATTTGATTTAAGTAATGTATTTATTCTGAAGAAATACTCTTTTCCTAATACACAACACATCCCATATAAGCAAGGTACATATTTTTGCAGAGGCATACATGAAGGTATCTGTGGGGGGAACCGAGGGAGAGGGAGAGAGGAGGGACAGAGAGGAGGGAAGAGAAGAGAGGAAAGAAGAAAGCGAGAGGGAAAGGAGGAGAAAAGAGTGGGGGAAGAGATAAAGGCAGGAGAGAGAATTTGGGAAAAACTGAAGTTCAAGGGGATATCTTTTGAAAAAGCTTGTTCGTGCTGAGAAATAACTACAGTACTTCCAATATGGTTTCAAACACTGTATTTATTATTCAGGAATAATACCTGCAGAATTGCTGCCTCCAGTGTTATGACTCACTCAATATCATTTTCCAGTTCTTACCCTTCAGATTTTATAGTTGTAGAAAAAGAATTAGCTTTCAAAAATGTCTGATGGGGCTGTCTGCTTCTAGAAAGTACCATATCTCTGAAGTGGCATTAGGGAGTATGGCTGGACACATTGTCACCCCTGCCTTCTAAAGGCAGTTAGATAGCCTAACAAGGTACAGATATTAATTTACTGTGAATGTACATTCAAATTTCAAATGATTTCCTTCTTGGGGAGTGCTTTTTCACACACAGAAAGGATTCCAGTGACCTTCTCAGTTATAAGACCAGTTGGCCGTGCACATTGAAATGTTGAAACTATGAATAACGAACAGTTTGCCTGTGCTTCATCCATGTTTGTCATACAATGCTTTGGGGATTTTTGAACCTGCCCTTACTTAGGGTGCCCTTCCCCCCCCCTTTTTTTCCTGCAGGTCCCTCTCCTCATAGCACTTACTGATGATGGGTAAATGTTTGCTGTGTTGAAACCCTGTTCAGAAGACATTGCCTACATTTAATTTGCACCCTTTCTCTTTCCTGCAAGTTAACTCTGATTAGATGGTATTTGTGAGTTCAAAGTTCAGGCTTTCTTTCTTTATCATATTGCTCAATGAAGCTTCCAAGTGGCAGCTGCTCCAGGATCTTCTCAGCCTGATTGTTTTAACTCAAAAGGCAATAATCAGCTGTCAGTTCCTATTTTCAATTTCAGTGGCCCTATCAGAGCTGCGTAGTCCTCAGGTGACCTGTTTTACCATCTTTGAAGCTTTTTTTTTCCTTCTTAGGAGCAATATATTTTGATGATAGAGACAAAAGCCACAAAATTACTGCCACCCATGCTCAACGTGCTCCAGTATCATTGCTGATGGACTGACAACATCCATGTACAATCATGTTCATTGTTGTTTGGCAGGTAGTGCTGGTGACCTGCTCGGTCTCCATGTTGGGTTTGCTCTTACTCCAGTGTCACCACTGAAGCTCCATGTTCTTCCTCTTTTGCCTGCATTCCTTTGATGTGCACCAAAATACACTGTCTGTTTTGTGATCGTAATAATTCTTGGTCCAATCAAGAATAGAGTGACACCCAGAAGAATAACTAATTCGGAAGTAACTGAATCTTGTTCCAGATATGTTTTGATGAATTCATAAAGCAGTTTTTTTCTATTAATTACTAAGAAATTAAGTCAGCATCGAAGAGGAAAAGTCACTAATAGCACTGAGTTTTTACTCCTCTTGTAAAGTTGCTGCATTCAGCTACCTACAGTTCAATTTTACAAATGGTAATTTTTTTTACGAATTGAATATCAATTGTCCCGTTTTTCCAACATCAAAATTTTTCTTACACATGATATGTACACTGCACATGATGTATACACTGATACCTGTAATGTGCTACACCCATTTTTAAAAATTTATGTGACTTCTCAAGGAATTTGACATTAGAAACTTTTTTTTCTTAGAGTCTGAACTTCGTTAAAAAGAACATTATGGAATTATTTAGACAAGCACACAAGTTTGGATTCTGCCCTTTATTAGCAGGGAACCTTGGAAGTGGTTTTACTTTTTGTAGTTCTGTTATGGTCCTTTTTACACCGCCTGTATCATAGATGGAGAGTGATGATTTGATTAGTGGTTTCAGACCTCTGCTCTCATTACTAAAATCTACACTCTACTACTAATACTACAACCGCTGTCACTGCGATTCCTCTGATTTCCAGGCCCTCAACACAGGAGTACTGTGCCAGTTCTCATGTTATCTGCTTCTTCAGGGAACCTCAAGTTAGTGACGCTAGATGGGCTCAGCAGAGTTAATGCTGACCGCAGATTTAAGGGTGGCACTTGTCGTGTTCCAGCCAAAGCAATTGTATGCATATTTGAGTTCTCAGCTTGATCAGCTGGTCGGAGCTCACTGGATGGACTCTGTAAGGTCTGTCCACGTATTGGTTGAGGAAATGCCTAATTCACACCTTTATCATAGAGCATTTTACACCTGTAGCAGAACTGATTTGACTCTGTGTTTTCAAAGGTCCCTTAAAGCTGTCATTTAAGCTTACAGTTTTTCAGGGTTACAACTGAATCAAGATTTTCTTTAGTTTTGTAGTGGACCATGGATCAGATGCTGCTCCTTTAGGACTGAGACTTTTCCTTAGCTTCTGGGTGTGCGGCTCCTTGATAGATCCCACCTGGGCAGGGCTCTCAGCTGGAGAGAGCTGCCTTGAGCATGCATTGCATATGCCCCTTCCTAGGACGACTCATTCTCCCCGGCTGGCGCTTGTGGAGTTGCAAAAACCATGCTCCCCCCTCCCGCTCAGGTGGAAGTAATTCTGAAAGACATCGTATCTCCAGAAATGTGTTCATTGCAGTTGAGAACTTTCGGAGAAACTGCAACCCAAGCTGTCCCTCTGTTCAGTTCTGCTTCCTGCCTTCCCCTCCAAATGTAAGCATTTACAGCACGCTAGCAAACTTTGTATATCCTAATCTCTGACTAAGCAGCTGCTAACCAAGGCATCTTACCGGCAACAGTAGTTTATACTTAAGATCCCTGGTTGAATGTAAGCATTGGCCTGGATTTTGTCCGTTCTAATAATATATATAGTCTGGAGAGTGCAGTAGGTATTTGCCAGTTCAAATAGTTTCATAGTGCTTTTTTTTTTTAAGATTTATGATATTTTTACTGGAAAGTCAGATATACAGAAAGGAGGAGACACAGGAAAATCTTCCATCTGCTAATTTACTCTCCAAGCAGCTCCAATGGCTGGAGCTAAGCCAATTCGAAGGCAGGAGTCCCAAGTATCTTCTGGGTCTCTCATGTAGGTGCAGGGTCCCAAGATTTAGGGCCATCCTTGACTGCTTTCCCAGGCCACAAGCAGGGAGCTGGAAGGGAAGTAGGGTGGCCTGGACACGAACCGGTACCCACATGAGATCCTGCCATGTGCAAGGCAAGGACTTTGGCCATTAGGCCATTGCGCCAGGCTCCATAGTGATTTTAAGGAGAGAATCAAAGATTAAATACAGATGAGGAAATATATAATGGTACTCAGAAATTTTCATAGAAAGTGAAATTAAGAAAAGCTTTATTTTGGCTAAAAACATTTGACATTCGTGTATACCGACATTCGTGTATACCAGGGTCTTCAAAAGGCTCATAAAATGTACTATGAAAAATTATGCATGAATTTTAATATTTTTGCACCAATAAAATCCATTTTCTATAAATTTGTAGTAGTTGTAGTATTCTCTGTCCTTGTCTGTCTCTATATATCTGTATCTTTGTATATCGATATATGGATGTTTCTGTACCTATTTACCTATATCTTGATATATATCAAAATATAGATAGATATAGATATATATCCATGAACATATATTATGAAAGGGCCCAAATAAAACAGGGCTATAGATAATACAGGTTCTAAATAATGAAATATATATGCACACACATATATATATTTCGAGAACATCATGTTTTTATAGTTTTCAATGTCTAATTTATTGAACTTTGTATTAATTTATAATGTCCCATTACTGCCTAGTAATAACTCTGAATATTTGGTCTATATATGTATTAATATTCTTATTAAAATGTATATATCTTAAAAAGTTTATTTTATTGGAAAGGCAGATTTATAGAGAGAAGGAGAGATAGAAAAATCTTCCATCTGTTGGTTCTACAATGGCTAGAGCTGAGCCAATCTGATACCAGGGTCTTTGGGCCATGCTCTACTGCTTTCCCAGACCACAAGCAGAGAGCTGGATGGGAAGTAAAGTAGCTGGGACATGAACTGGTATCCATATGGGATCCCAGCATGTGAAAGATGAGGATTTTAGCCACTGAGTCATCACACCAGATCCCTTTTAAATAATAAAGGAAATCTGCCTAGGGTACTTAAAATTGTTCATTTGAGAGGTAGAGAGGAGGGTAAGCAAGAAAACTCTCGTATTCTGGTTCATTTCCCATATGCCTGCAGCACTGGGAGCTGGGAACTCCATTCAGAGATCCCACATGGGTGACGGGAACCCAATCCTGTAAGTCGTCACTGCCTCCTCCCTGTTCTGTGTTGGCAGGAAGCTGGAGTCGGGGGAAGCAGGGGAGAGCCAAATACAGAAACTCTTTCTGTGGGACACTCCCATCTCCGTGGGAGTCCTAACCATTTGGCCCAATATTTACCTATATCTAAGATGTTTTATTCCTTAATACTGATTGGATGTGTCTTCCAGAAAACACAGTTTTCACTTAACTAAGGCCTCTTAAAAAACAAACTTATTTTCTATGCAGGAATTGTTGGAAACAGCTGGACGTTCTTTATCTAAACTACTTTCTAAATATAGAATGGGGTTAATAGGGTGTTAGTTTTAGGTCTTTAATAAGTAGGAACATATCAGATATAATGATTTTTCCTTAATAGGAGATAATGAACAACTTGGTGGCCTTTGTAGCAAAATGCCATTAGTGCAATATTAGTTTTGTGAGAAGGGAATTCTCTCATTATTTGAATAAAGTATGGGGTTACATTTCCCGGGACTGTAGGCTTCATTGTACATGGAATTATTTGAAATAATTATCTACACAAACAACAGAAGAAGAATTAAATTCCAAAAGAAACTACACTTTTATTACATCATAAGACAAAATGGCATCGTTTTACTTCCTAGTTCCCTTTGATAATTTCTTAACACACTACTCTCTTGCAACTTCAAATCCCACCTGCTCCTCCTTCGCTCTATCTGCAGATAAATTAACAAATGTGTGCGTATGAGCCTGTACCCTGATTTTCCTCCCACTGTTACTCGTGGTCCAACTCGTGGTCCTATGCTGTTACTCGTGGTCCAACTCTGCTTAGACACAGCATCCTGTTAACTGTTGTTCATGTAAGGTCGTTCTTGAGGTTATTCTCTGTCTCATGTCGTAATTTCCATTCCCATCAGTGCATGAACTTGGTGTTATCTTCTATTTTAGGAAATCTTCTCTTGACTCATTGTCCTTCAGTTGGTGTCACATATTTTTGATCTTTTCAAGAGCCGAAGTCCTTGAAAGAATCAGCGCCATCACTGAATGAAATCTCCACAGAGAGTAGGGGTCGCATTGACCTCCATCTTGTCAAGTCGAGTGAATTACTGATTGTTCTTTTCCTGCTTACTCTCAGCAGGACACAGTGAGATCAAAACCCCCTTTTCTGTGGAATACATTTGGAACCTCAGGCGCCTAGATTTTCTTTCCCAACTCAGCTAGCTCCTGCTTAATCCTTTGGTGACTTTTCCTCCTGTGGCTAGATGCCTGAGTTCACCTGGCAGTCTGTTCCTTGGTTCTCTTACAGAAGATGTCATTCACTTTTGGAACAATAAATACGACAACTTTGCTGATGATTGGCTCTGCCTGCAAAATACATGCTAAGTCCCTATACTTCTCACTATTTTTACCACTCCTAATTATCACTTTTCCTGTCACAATTATCTACTTAGGTTTTCCAAAAGTCTCTAAACAAATGTGATTTCACTTTTATGCACTTTAATGCTTTACATAGAAGCTGGATTAATTTTTTTAACCTATATTACAGAAAGCTAAAAACTATTCTATGTCTTTACATTGGTCAGTCTCTGAATTCCACTGCTTTTTTAGTTTCTGGCAAGTGGTAGTCCTATCTCTCCAGATAGGACTTTCCTACTTGCTCATTCTGGTATATGTACTTGCTATCTTGTTCCTCAGACTCTCCAGGCTGATTCTTGGTACATTGTGCAATGACTGTATCTTCCACCTTGGGTATTTCCTTCACGAAATCTTCACTCACTGACATCTCCCAAGTTGCTGCTATGGACTGACTTGTGTTTCTATCAACATGCTACGTTGAAACTCAATCTCTCAGTGTTTAGTATTTGAATCAGGAGCCTTTGAGAGAGTACAAGGTCTTGAGGATGGGACGCTTGGTGCTTCTCTCAGAAGAGATACCGAAACTTTGGCTCTCTTCTCATCCTATGAAGACACAGAAGCTGGCAAGCTAGAAGCTAGGAAGAGGGGTTCACACTCTGACTTTCAGATTCCAGAACCATGAGAAAATAGATGGCCATTTTTTCAAGACATGTAGTCTAAGGTGTATTGGTATGGCATCCTGAGCTGTTTAAGACCATGTCTGCTCTCCTTCTCTTTCAGGTTTGTTTTTCCTTGATACTGCATCTCAAACTATTCTCTGCCATATCTTTATTTTCTAGGAAAGTTACTACTTTGCTTTATCCTTGAAAGTAACTCTCTGGAAATAGATTATAGGGATTAGGCTAATATTTACCATCTACACCCTTACTGGCATGGACATTCTGTGAGAGTTAGTACCCCCTCTTGTTCACTGTTATCTCTGATGTGAGTAAAACAATACAAGCCACAAGGAGACACTCAATAAATATCCATTGAATGAAAGACCCAGAATTAAAAATAATGAAGCAGAATTTCCATTTAACCAAATTGAGGGGAGTATGGTTGAAGCACATCTGGAATGTCTGTCATCCAAAACTTCGAAGGGTCATAGCCCGTGTCAGTGTTGCATTAAAGAAGCTTATGATGATTCAGTTCTGATAGTTTTGATGGATCCCTTTCTATTACAATGGAACTCTCTTCCACATGTGACGATCCGGCTGCGGAGAGCTGTGTTCCAGTGCTGCACCATTAGCCCATGGAGAGTTCAGACCCTGCAGGAGACTGTCACATCTTGATTCTCATGCAGAAGAGCAGTGCTAGTCACACATAGATGTTAGGTATTTGTTCGGGCCCTGTGGCGTGGCCTGGCGGCTAAAGTCCTCACCTTGAACGCCCTGGGATCCCATATGGGCGCCGGTTCTAATCCCGGCAGCTCCACTTCTCATCCAGCTCCCTGCTTGTGGCCTGGGAAAGCAGTGGAGGACGGCCCAATGCTTTGGGACCCTGCACCCGCTTGGGAGACCCGGAAGAGGTTCCTGGTTCCCGGCATCGGATCGGTTCGGCACCAGCCGTTGCGGCTCACTTGGAGTGAATCATCGGACGGAAGATCTTCCTCTCTGTCTCTCCTCCTCTGTGTATATCTGACTTTGTAATAAAATAAATCTTAAAAAAAAAAGAAGTAAAAAGGATTTGTTCAGTGATCAATATAGTGACAATACTGAAAGGTTCTCTCCAGTATTTTTGTAACTTTATTAAGATAAACATGTTTTTAATTGAAATTCACATTTAGAATATCCTTTAAAATTCAATGTGATTGGAAAATTCATTTCTTTAAAAGTGCTTCTTCAATAAAATTTAAAGTGTTTTGAAGTTTGCATTTGCAGTTTCTTGCCTATGGCATACCTGATGAAACAGGTATGTACACCAAATGTTTTGCGTTGAGTTTAGCTGTAGGAGAAATTTTGAACATGATGTTTATTATGAAAAAAACACTTATGGATTTACAGATTATATTGGGAGTAAAATAAATTTATTTTTTTGTTTCCAATTTTGCACAGAATATTAAAACTATATATATATCATGTGATTTTTTTGATAGGTAAGTACATAGTATAACATTCTGTCAGTGTAAATATGTTTCCTCATTTACATTTCTTTATGGTGAGAATATTGAAAATTTGCTTATCATTATCTGTAGTCATCTTACTATGCAGTGTAACCTTAAACTTATTACTCTAATTGTATTGTGTACCTACTAATTAACCTTTTCTAATCCCTCCAGTTCCCCCACCTTTCCCCACCTTTGGTAACCACTGTTTTGAAACTTTTAAAAAGTTTTTTTTTTTTTTTTAAAGTTGAGTTACAGAGAGAGGAGAGACAAATTGAAAATCTTCCATCCTTCCATCTGCTGGTCCACTGCACACGTGGCCAGTACAGCGAGGACTGGGGAAGGCTGAAGCCCAGAATTTCTTCTAGGTCTCCCAAGTGAGTATAGGAACTCAAGAACTTGGGCTATCTTCCATTGCTCTTCCAGGCACATTAACAGGGACCTGGATGGGAACTTGAGCAGACTTGATCCCAGTTCCCATCTGGTAATCAGACATCACAGGTGGAGGCGTAAGCTGGTATGCCACAAGGCCTACTCTACATCATGAACTTTCTAATAGTACCATCACATAACTCCCCTTTCTGCCATTTTTGCACACTTTTCTTTTTGGTTTCCAAAGACCATTTCTAAGAGTGTTGTTCCTTGGTGATATTTTAAAGCGAAATAAAAGAAAATACGCACAATTCCCATTCTCTTGTACTGATGCTATTTTTTCCCCTATACCTGTGGTTCTGTTGTGCACATTCACTGTGGTAATGTTTTTGTCAGTTCTGCCTACGGCGTACGCATAGGGTGCGGTTTTGTTCCCCAGATGCTTACCTAGGACAAGGGAGTAAGCGAAATGGCACTTCACTGACGACACAAATGGGCTTAGGCATTATGTATCATCTTTGTTTCCCAAAGACTGTACTTGTTTGGAAAAAAAATCTCTGCTTTAAAAGTGGGAAAATCGGCAGCAATTACTACCCTCAACTCTTCGGCGCTTATTTATGTTTTCATGAAATTATCATTTCCCTCTCAGTTATAATTTTTAAGGACTCAGAAATAACAGTCATATACATCTCAATCTCAGATAGCCACCTCTTTAAAAAAAAAAACTCCTGCTACTTACCTGGGGAAATATTTGTGCAACAGAAAGATTCTGCAACCATTATGAGAATTTTTGGGTTTGAACTCCACCTAGGCATTTAGTAGTAGCATGACACCAGGGAAATGACTTCATTGTTATGAACTTGTTTCATAATAAACTGTTTATTAAACTAAACTCTGTTTCATTCAGTCAACCAAAATTTGTCAGTTGTTTACGAGAAGAGCAGATGTGTGTGTGTGTGTGAGAGTGAGCATTACATAACTCAGCAATGAAGTGGCTGGTGTTTGGCCTACGGTTGAGACATGGGTTTAAGTTTTCTGTATCCAAGGATGTTGTGAGATGCTGCTCCGAACACCAGCATCTCATAGGGCAAGTGAACCTACTTCTTGGGGTGGCAGTGGAAGCTGGCCTCAGTACGTGTGGCCCTGTTACTCCTTGAAAGACCAGGTTTTATGACCCACACTTGGATGTTGCAGTCATGTCTTTTCCTTGTCCTCCCTTTAAAATATACCAATAAGTAATGAAAGCAAAGATACAGGTAGAAAGGTTAAAGAAAGGCTTATTGTAAAAACTGAAAGTTAACTCCTCATTGCTAGGAGACAAACGAGCATGCAGTTCTAGAAAAGAACACATAGAGTTCTTAGAATTTGTAGCAGGTCAAATAGTACTTTCTAAGGCTGTCAGTTTCATGGTGAATGTTTAGTTGGCTACCACAGTGGATAGTGCTGAATGTTCAGTTCCTGTAAAGAGAAAGAGTGGTTTATTCATGGAATAGAGGCCCTGACGTTTTCTGTCTGTGATGTTCTGAGCAAAATCTTTATAGTTACTTTTGCTTATGATGAGATTTTAAAATATCCCAGCATCAGATAATATCTGCCAGGCTGTTGTATTTATGGCAGTGTTTTAGTAATATGAGAAAAATCATGACTTTGTTGCAGGTGGTTTTAAACAGTAAAATTCCCAAGTTGTAAACAATAGGGATGAAGCAGCATACAGAAGGTGTAGGTTTATTTTGTGTTCTCTGAATTCTTTTCATGTAATGCTTAGAGGACTTTCTAAGTTGTTTCTCTATTTTTTCTTTTAATCCAGTTGAGCTTGTTCCAAAAGTAATGCTTAATGTGTGTGAATAAACAGGTATGGAGAAGTCATCTGAGGCTACACTATATGCACATGCCTCATTATCTAATTTATTGGTTGATTGGAACTGGTCAACGCTCCCTGAGAAGTCTCAGGCAATTACCAATAGAAATGTTTTACAGTTATATATGTGGTTTTTACTGGAAATCCTAAAATGTAACAATTGGTGTTTTAACCACATCATTTTATTGAGAGGCAAAAAGCCTTACTCTTGTTGTTTCTTGAAAAACTGCTTACTTAGTGATCCCAGGCTAGTTCCTTTTGCCCTAATTCTCTCATTTATAAACCAGGGCTGGCTCCACCTGCCTCTTCACCAAGCATGTGGTGAGGATTAATTAGATAAATATCAGCAGAGACCTTTGAGCTCCTTAGGGCTGAGGTGTTTACCCATCCGAGGTATTATTATCATTATCATCATCATGCCATTTCATTTGGGTCATAAATAAAGCTCAGAGCTGTTAAAATTGGAAAAGACTTTGTTGGCCTGCCAAATCCCACCCCACAACCTCTCTAAGTAGCAGGGCAGGACTAAGTGAGTCCCCTGACAGAAGACACACAGTAATGGATTAACTGATACTTCACTTGATCCTAGCCAACAGGTTTGTGTTAATGAGCTTAACAGTATTTACTTGGTGGGGGTCCAGGACAGCTGTCCTTTTTTGTCGCAGTTGCCAGAACCAAAGCCAAAGAAAGTCTGGATTTAGCAAATCCAATTACTTGTCAGAATTTGCTCCCTTCCAAGACAGCACTTATCATAATCACTGGTAGAAAATAGACACCCTGTTAAGTTGATACAGGATGCCAATAACCAGTTCATGGGGACATTTTCTTTCTTAAAAACTGGTTGGCTTCATGTAAGAAGGCTTATTGGACATGCTTTACATTTAGAATGAGAGTTTGCTTTGGATAATGATATCAGCAAACAACTAATTTCAGATTCTCTTGATTCGATAACATCCCTACAAGAATTGCATTTTAATTGTTTCTGAGCTCACAATAATTTTTCTTGATTAATTTTTTCTTGTCTGTGGGAGCAAAAAGGGAATTCAGAGGACATCCTAATTAAAAAGGAAAATGGATCATCACACAACTAGCTTATTATGAGATGTAAAACCCCATGAAAAATGAATGTCATCTGCTCAGGCAGAGTAAACTGTGTCTATGTGTTAATAATCCAGAACACCTGGATGTTTCCCATCCAAATAGAAGGCAAGGATGTAAGGTGAAAGTGACCTTGTCGTAAGGAAGAATTCACGTATGGAAGAAGGATGCCTGAGTGAGCAGACTAACTGGTGACTGAAATGAGAAAACTCTTCTATTCGGCATGAGGCAGGGAGCGTGTGCATTTCAGAATGGCTGAAATGACATTGACAGCCAATAGCTCTCCGCTTGCTCATGCACAAGCAAGCCTGTTAGGGCATGTGCTGAAAGAATTCTTTTGAAAAAAAATAACATTTTAAACCTTGTTTTATCTAGTTTCATACTTTTTGTTACCAAATATTTTCCTTTCTTGCCTGAATTAAACAGCTCTGTTTTAGTGGATTGTTTAGACAAATGCTTCAATCATAAAGATTGCTGGTGTTGCTAGGTAAGCATCCCCTGTGGCCCTGTGCAGTGCACAGAGGACATTTAGTAACTGTAGCTTTCGCAGTGTAGCACTTTGTTAGATTTTCTATGGAAGATGGCCTTTCAGTGTCCTGCTTAAAGTAACGCTGTTTTCTCAGGCAGCTTGTTCGACTTCTATTTCAAGTGTCCTTTTTTTCTCTCTGGCCTGGTCCCTAACTTTGAGTTTTCCCATTAAAGAAAGCATATATCACCAGCGTTCAGGGACAGTCTTGTTAACTCACAGAATTTTCACCAGGCACTGAGATGAATGCACAGACATCTAATAACATTTTATTGACTGTTGTTCAGAATTCCTAAGTCAGGTATGTTTTCCTCAGCTTATATGGAATACACTGTTGGTGTGCCATCTAAGGCATGCATTTGAAAATGGAAGTGAAACTCATTTATAAAGTTTGAATGCTTTAGTGTAGCTGCTAAGTATATATTTATGTAGTACTATTCTTAATTGGGCCTTTAAAATTCTACAGAATGAAAATAAGCCAGTTTTTACCCTTCTGCAAATATTTATGGAGAATTTACTTTATTCACGTGCCTTTCATTTCCTGGCCACAGGGTCAGTTCCAACTTCCTAGAATGTAAGGGAAGATGTGAGATGAATAGTCAGTATCTTAAAAAAAGATTTATATATTTTTATTGCAAAGTCAGATATACAGAGATAGAGACAGAGAGGAAGATCTTCTGTCGAATGATTCACTCCCCAAGTGACTGCAATGGCCAGAACTGTGCCGATCCAAAGCCAGGAGCCAGGAACCTCCCCTAGGTCTCCCATGCAGGTACACGGCCCCAGCCTTGGGTCATCCTCAACTGTTTTGTAAGATTACAAGCAGGCAGCTGGATGGGAAGCAGGGTTGCTGAGATATGAACCGGCACCCATATGGGATCCCAGCACGTTCAACGTGAGGACTTTAGCTGCTAGGCCACTGCTTTGGGCCCTGAATAGTCAGTATCTTAATATAGTTACCTCTGAGATGCCCTTTTATTTTCTTTAAGAGTCTCGGAAAATTCTGATGAGGAGAAAATAGCATTACATTTACATTCTGTTTGTCCTTGTTGGCTCAGGGATTCAGCGCTGTCATTTAGAGAGAAGATTATTTATTTGATGAGTCTAAATATCAAAATGTCTGATCCTGTAGAAATTCTTAATGCAGAATTTTCTGAGCGAAGAGGGGGAGAGAGTAGTTCCTTTTGTGGGACTGGGACCTCCATTGTCCAACACACGTCTCAGATGGATTGCGGTCTTTCTGCTCTGGTAAACAGTGTGGTATTTTTAGGAATAGAGAGGACAGATGGCTAACAGATGGAGACTTCACCAACTTTGATCTCATGTCTTTAAAAATAGCTTGTTGACCCTCTTCCATATGTCAGTTGGAATAACTGTGTTGTTTTCTGGAGGCCTCCTTGAAGAAGACTACTTCCCAGCCCATCACGATGGCCTCCCCTTTTTGTTGTTGCTTTCGGCATTTATTAGTATGTGAAAACAGAGAGGTAAATAAATTATTTTCAACATTGCCTCTCCTCTCTTGACTCTGATTGAACTGGCAAATTAGGTATAGCAACAAGTGAAAATTTACAGAGAGAAACAATGATTTGGTCTGCTGATCAATAAGAGAATGAGAGGGAGAGATGGAATATGCTAAGCATTGGAAAAGCCTGTATTCCTGTCTGTGAAATTGTGTTTGTTCATATAAAAAGAGACATTTTAAAAAAATTTTACTACCAGATTTTTTTTCTTGGTTATTTTATTTATGAAATTGACCCTCATGTATTCTCTGCTGCTTTCTTTTTTGTCTGCCAAGTGTTTTTGTACTTTTCTGAATATGTCTAACACTTTGATAGTGATTTTAAAACCTAGCAGCCCATTGTTGGTGGAATAAAACAGATATAATTCATGGTAAATATTTCTGGGTGCAATTAGTTCTGCCCAGGGTTGCATATTATTTCATGTTGAATAATCTCCTCTCAGTTTCTCCATAAATCCTCGTTACTACTTAAAGATGAATTACTAAGAAACTCGTGTCACCTATTTAAGAAATTATGTTTGTTATAGTTTCACTCTTAAGTATACTTCATGCTCTTGTGGGATGAGCATTTAACATTAATCTCTCACACTGGAGAAATAAAAAAAAAACCCAGGGAGATATAGCAATTAATATAATGGCATGATTCAGACTAAAAAAAAAAAAATCCTGGAGCCTGCACTGTGGTGTAGTAAGTGAAGCATCCTGGACGGGCTGTGACTCAGCTCTTTGCCAGTGGCCTGGAAGCAGCAGTGGGGGGTGGCCTGAGCACCCTGGCCCCTGACACACAGGTGGCAGACCTGAGATGGAGTTCTGAGCTTGTGGCTTGCATCCGGGAGTGAAGCAGTGGCTGGGAAGAGTCATTCCTCTCTCTCCTTCTCTTTTTCTCTCTTCCTTCCTCTAACTCTGCCTTTGAAATGAAGCAATAGATCTTCAAAAGAAAAAAGTAAACCTGGATTCTAGAAACTCTCTCAGAAACCTGTCCTTAGTAAGCATTAATTGCATTTTCATCCTCTTTGTATTTTCAGTAAAATCTCAAACTGGTGATCAGAGTTTCTGATCGATATTAACACATATTCAGTGCATTTTGACTTGCAGTATTTTCACTTTATGGAGAGTTGACCAGTAAGCTCATGGTATAAATCAAGTTATTTCTGCAGTTGAAGTCTCTACAAGCAGGCCTTTTGAGTGTTCGGCCTGTCAGTTACTGAGGGCATAAAACGTAAATGCAGCACCACAGGCCTTCAGGTAGTTTGTAGGCGGGGGAGAGGCTTACATCAGCTTCTACTGCTCTTTTATGATATAATCCAAAACAAAAAAGGAAATCCATCTAAGTTTTAAGCTGTTCTGTAACCTTTGTACATAAATGCATTTTTTTTCCTTTGATTTTCGTAGTTTAGTTGAAGGATCTTAGGTATACTTCTGAATGATTTGTGTTGATTTAGTCTGTGATAGTGAAATTAATTGATAGTGTTAAATTAGAGGTTTGAACCACAGTCCAGAAAAGTTTTGGCCGTTAAAGAGGTTCCTTCTTTTTTCTCCCCAACATTTATTTATTTATTTAAAAGGCAAAGTTACAGAGAGAGTAGAGATAAAGAAAGAGGGAGTTAGAGGGAGAGGAAAGAGAGAGAGAGAGAGAGAGAGAGAGAGATGTTTTTCCATCCTCATGTCCACTCTCCAAATGGTTGTAATGGCCAGGGCTGAGCCAGGCTGATGCCAGGAGCCTCAGTTGAGCTTCTTCTGGACTCCCAGGAAGGTCCATGGGCCCAAGCATTTGGGTCGCCTTCTGGTGCTTTCCCAGGTGCATCAACAGGGAAGAGTTAAGCAAGCGCCTAAATGGAACACTGTCAGCATAGTTGGTGACCCAATGCACCATGCCACAATGCCAGCCCCTTCAATGGTTTTTATATGCAGCTGCATTAGTTAGATAAGCTTGAATTACGGGGAAGATACTGGTGCAATTGAACATGTTCCTTTTGCTTCCATTTGTCACATGTACCTAACCAAAAGTGGGAGTAGTGTTTTACAAGAGGGAATTCTCGAAGCAGCCTCTCTTGTAAGTGTCAAATGATGTTTTTGACCTGGGCATAGCCTCAAGGGAGATTATCCTAGAGAGTAGAGCAATATGGATGTGAAAACCAGGTATGTATTTTTTCCTCACAAAATATAAAATCCGCGAATTCCAGGCTCTGATTTCCTCTTCTGGACAATAATTGTTTAGGCGAAATATAAGCACATTGTGTCTCACTTAAAGAACTGTATTAATATACATGATTTGTCTCTGTCTGACACACACACACATACTTAAATACACACACACTTATGCACAAAGCCTCCAGTGATGTAGACAATGCGATTTATGGAGAGGGTAGGCTCTGGTTCCTAAATCCTGCAGTAATTGCTTTATTTCTCGAAGCATGAGATTTGATTACCCATTTATTATAATGCATGCTCTGTAATATTTTTTACTGTCACTTTATGCAGCTCTGCTTACAAAAAGAGTCTCAGAGTTTTAGAAGATCAATATTTTCCACAGGAAGAGCCAGTTAGCTCTCAGCTGTGCCGGAAAGTGTGTAGGGTTTAAGAAAGCCCTGCAGGGGAGTCTGAACAGACTTCCCCCTTTTAAGGGAAAGCTTAGTGTTAAGAAGGGATTTAAAGGTGTGAAAAGGTAAATAAATTTGAGGAGTGATATGCATTATAGATGATTACATAATAAATTGTAGTTCTTGAAACTCAAATAAATTCCACACAAGGAAAGGGGAACAAAGACTGTACATTTCCTTTACATATAATTTAGTATCCACAGCTGGTGTCTCAAAGTGTTTATCATTGTGAGAGCTTCCTGTGAAGTTTGTGTGCTCTGAAAATATAGCATACAATAAAAATGGATCACAAAACAAGGAAGGATTTAGAATATGACATTGAGAAACTCTGGCTTATATATGCATGAGATTATAGTATAATTTTTTAAAGATTTATTTTGTTTTTATTGGAAAGTCAGATATACAGAAAGGAGGAAAGATAGAGAGGAAGATCTTCTAGCTAATGAATCACTCCCAAAGTGGTCACAACAGCTGGAACTGAGCCAAGCAGAAGCTAGGAACCCGGAGCCTCCCCCGAGGCTCCTATTGGGAGCAGGGTCCCAAGGTTTTGGGCCGTCCTCAACTGCTTTCCCAGGCCACAAGCAGGGAGCTGGATGGGAAGCAGGGTTGTCGTGACTCAAATAGGTGCCCATATGGGATCTTGGAGAGTGCAAGGCAAGGAGTTTAGCCATTAGGCTACCTTGCTGTGCTCTGGGAGCTGGATAACTGATGGTGGGACAATATCTGTGTTCTGTAAGAGCAAGAAAGGAGACATTTCTGAGATATACATGACTTTTTTTGGACAATGAATTTCTTAAAGAGTAGGAAACCAAATGGGAAAAAAAATAAAGATTAAATGGTACTTTGGTAAGAGGAAGCCTTATTTTTCAATGGATTATTTTATTATATAAGATAATAATCTAAGAACGGGAACTGAACTGAAATGCAAATTAACATAGGTCAGATTAGAAAGGAGCATGCTGCAAGGCTTGGAGAGGATGTGGAGGCCTACGGTGTTTATGCTCTTCTGATGGGATAGAAGGAGCAGTGTTCTTTCTGGAAAGTAGACCGCCAGTCCTTCGTGAAAATAAGGAATTGGATGCCTTATAACTCTCCACTTTCCTGGATACATGCCAGGATCTTTCTTTCGCAAGCTACTAATCAAGTAAGAGAGTAGAATGAATAAATTGTGGTGACTATATATTCAGGAAAATCACAAAGCCATTGAGATTAATGAGATAAAAGTATACAAAAGGCACAAACAAATATATTTTATTTTTGATGACTTTTATGTAGTTGATTAGTGTGTGAAGAGTCAAGGGCTAGAGGAAAATGGGTAAGAACATTGTTTCTACATTCTCTTTTTTCCCCCCTGTATCTGGGGAAAGGGGTAGAAAAAGGGAGAAGTCACACCCAACCTCCCAGCCATCCCAGGGTCACTGATGTGGGGCATGCTCCAAGGGCATTGTTCAAGTGGTTTTGATAGTTCAGCAATTCTGATCTCGTTATTCCAAGCATGAGGAAATCTCTCCACAATCCACTTGCTGACGTAGTTCACCTTAGAGTCTTTGTTTGCCCAGATTTTCATTGCCAACACCTGACTGGGATAGTTGATCAATTTGTTCTGTCCTCTGTTATGATACCAGGTGTCCTCTGCAGGTTCTAATGTACCACTGTATCCTCTGGTTATGTTGTCCATTGCTCCATCTAAGCCACTGAGGAGGCCTCTCTTTGACACATGCACTCCGTGGTCAGATTATGAAACTTGCAGTTATCTTCATGGTTGAAGTTCTGCGTCCAGCAGTTCATTTGGGGCTTTCCCCAAAGAAATCTCATCTGAGGTGATCCCAGACTTGATTCTTGTGTGTACTTGCCATGACAGGACAGGATCTGGCACAGTCTGTCGCCCCAGTCAGCCTATGAGCACTGGTGGTTGCAATTGCTGGATCAGTTCTGGAGTCTAGCCCAGTCTTGCACAGCCCAGACCCAGTTAACACCCATGCTGAGGGAGATTACAGCCATGTCCAGACCAGATCGCAGCCCCAGCTCTGGCCCTTGCACTCACTCTTGGGAATCACAACTTGGCCATTGTGTCCCATTAGCTCCCAACTAGGTCTGTTTCCAGCCTTAAATCTTGCACATGCCAGTGGTTGCGCTGACTCAGTTTGCCAAAGTTCCTCACCTGTCTTGGTCTTTGCCTTTGGATGCTGTAGCCTGACCTGATCCTGCCAGTCCCTAGACCCAACTCTTGCTCTTGGGTCCTGCAACCTGGCCCTACTCAGTCTGCTCTCATCCCTGGCTCATGCAAACTGGCATGTGTGTTAGCCTATCCCAGAATAAGCTGCACTCCTGGCTGGGTTCTGCACTTTCCACTGAGCTAATGTCTGCTTGGCCCCACCCAGTCCATCCCCTTCTAAAACCAGCTCACATATTTGCCAATGGATAAAGCTACCTTGCCCAGCCTGCTCAACCCCCAGGCCTGGACCATGTGCTCACCTGTGGGAGCTATGACCCAATGGGAGAGTTGTCCAGGTTCCCCCACTTGGCTCACTCCCAGACCAAGATGTTACACATGCCAGTGGGTGCCAAGCTCCCATCTGTCACAGCCTGCCCCCTCCGTCCCGATCTTTGTATGAGCTGCTGAATATTGCAGCCTGGCCTGTTCCACACCCTGTTTTAGGGTGCGCATGTGGGTGTTGCAGCCTGGACCTGCCCAGCCTGTTCCCAGCCCCAGTGCCTGTGAGCTTTCGTGTATTCCATGGTCATGGCTAGCTCAGCTCCTCACCACCCCAACTCTTGAGATAACCACTGTGATTTGTATTTCCACAAGGTTAGGCCCACATATCCCCTACAGAATTTGCCCCAAAATCTTATGTGCTGGTTAGTGTTATGGTCCAGCCTGATGTGACCCGCCCACTGTTCTGACACTCACTGTCAGGTATTGGGATTTAACCCTGCAAGACAGGCACCCAACCCTAAGTCCTCTCACTTACCTGCAAGTACAGCAGACTTGTCCTTGGGAGTCCTTCTGGAGTCACTCCTCACCTAAACATACGGTGGCCTTTTCCAAAATTGCCCCTCAGCAGTAATTCCTCATCTGGGCATGAATCCACAGGTCATCGCTCACCCTCAGCTAAGTGATCCCCCAATCTCCCTGTGAATCCACAACCTCAAATCCCCAGAGCGTGGCACCGGACCCGGGTGGGGGAGGATGCCTTCTCCCCCAACCTTCCATATGGCTGGGGCCCGTCTGAGAACCACAGACAAGTGTTAGTAAAGCCACGATCAGTTATGTAAATCAGTACATAACATGCAGACACATTTGCATGGGTACAGTGCCATGTCCAGTGCAGCTGGCACCGGAGTGGAGAGATGGCAATGCAGATTGAGAAGGACAAGACAGACACAAGTAGAAGTTTTTAAAGCACGTGGGTCATGGGAAACCTTTACCCAAAAAAGAGAGGAACCTCATGAAAGACAGGAACAGCTCATTGCTTGTCCTGGCAGCTTCTATTCATTTGGGAAACATGTTTAATGTCCCCTTGACCACCTGAGCACTGTTCTCCTGATTGTTTGCTAATTAATCACTACCTTAGCCAGGAGGTTCTCTGGTGGATATTCGCATGCCTAGAGGGAGGAGGGCAACAGAACATGTGACCAAGTACATGCTTTCTCTTAGGAACGTGTGCTGCCTGGGGCTCTGGCATTGCCAGCCTCGGAGCTGGTTAACACAGCAGTCCGCTCCAGCTTTCATTCCCAGGCATGTGGTGATGGTCCCTCTCTGTCTCTCCGTGATGTTGATGTTTCTGTCTAACGATGTCTAACCATTCACATTAATTTGTGGGCAGATCTTGAATGCAGTAGAGCAGGTGTAGCATGCTGAATTGGAGTGCAGTGAGGAAAAGAAAAATATCATGACAACAAAAGTAGAAACTCACACTCTTTCTAGAAATTTCAGAAATGAAGATAAACTTTAAAGAGCTGCTGCATTTTAAAAATCCACAATATTGTGAAAATCACAGGATCCAAGGTAGAAATCGTGGTTTCCTTTTGATTCTCTTATGGACAGGCGAATCTCTATTTTCTGATATTAATTTTCCGTAACTACAAAATGATGATAGCTTAGATCCCTCAAAATTTTAAGGTTCAATATGTGAGCTCTGACATATGGTGATGTTTTATAAATTGCAAAGTGTTTTTCCAGTGTTGTCTACTTTCATTTCCATTATAACGGGTTTGGTCACACAGAACATTCATGTTGCTTTTCTAAATCAAGGAACTGAAAGAACCTCTCTTTAAACTCTCGTAAGGTCTCCAGTCATCTGTGTGTAATTGTCAATCATCCTTTTGTCCTGCTAGGTACAGTTTACTGAAGCAGTTTAGAATTGCCCATAGGAATCAAACTGAGTTGGAATTTAGTTTCTACATGCTCTGAGTGAACTGAGGCATGTGCTGTAAGCACTTCCTGTCTCCATTGCCTCACCTGTACGGTAAGGTAGTCATACCAACTTCAAAGCAATGTTGGGAAGAGTAAATAAACATACTTAATGTAAAGTTCTTAGAATATTCCCTTGTATACAGTCAGCGCTTAGCCATTACCAGCTGTTAGATAATTTAGATACCTTGCAGGGACTGAACTGGCTGTTTTTTCTACATGTACTTTTAATTTTCTTTAAATAATGCACTATTTATAGGATAAGCCAAGAAAAAAACTGAAAGAATCAAAAAAGATATGAGTAAGAAAATGACTTTTGGTTACCCAATGATTCACTCCCCAAGTTGGCCGCAACAGCTGGTGCTATGCCAATCCAAAGCCAGGAGCCTTGAGCTTCTTCCAGGTGTCCCATGTGGGTACAGGGGCTGAAGCATTTGGGCCATCCTCTGTTGATTTCTTAGGCTACCAGCAGTGAGCTGGGTGGGAAGCAGGACCTCCGGGATTATAACTGGTGCCCACATGGGATTCTGGTGCATGCAAGGTGAGCACTTTAGCCGCTAGGCCACTGCACAGGGCCCAATGCCAAGTTTTGATGTTTGGTTAAACTTGTCATTTTAATTTTTTCTTAATTGAATTACGTATTGTAATTCAGCAGCTTCTTTTAACAACCAACCACATAAGTCTTAGATTGATGTTATGATTAGAGTAATAGTCTATTTCATATAAGTTAATCATGGCAATTTCTCATTTTGCTTAAAAAATTTTGTCATGTGTTCCGTGATTTGGTGCATGACAGGCAATGTTATAGGTTTCAAATGAGTTTTTATTCAATATTTTAGAAAAATTTGCATAGGATAATCTCATTTTGTATAACAGAATGACAAATTCATTTTTTATGTTTGTGTGGATAAATAGTTTGTGTATGTGCATGCTAGTGTACATGCAGACTAGAAAATTACTGCTTGTCCATCAGCTCTGTCTATGGAGTGGGCTTTGTGCATTCTGTAAGGCTGAGCTGAAGCTCACGTCTGTACCTGCTTTGTTTGTAGGAGTAGTGGTATTACTCCCTCGGGATTTCCACAGCTAATAGCATTAACCACCTGCAACTTTCTTTCACTCTTCACCTTGTTTCCCTTGTGCTAAGTTTTCTGTGTAATTCTACTGAAGAATGCAGTTGTCTCTTGAGATGTCTTCTATTCTTTGGCAGTAATCTCGCATGTTCCTAATCTCTGATGACACACAGTGTCTCTCTCCATTCTAGAGAGTCGTCATAATTTTTTGTTTGGGTGAAATTATCTGGATTACCTTTTATTATGCATTTTTTGTCATTTGTTGGGATTTTATGAAGGAATGGAAACAAACATGTTTGTTCTTTGCACTGACAAGATTCCCTACATTAAGTAACAAGTTTAGTGAGCCCATAGATCTGTTATATGTTTTTGCTACGCATCAAATCAAACACCAGAATTACTATACATGAGGTCATCAGTGTCCTTATCACATTTGTGTCATTTTAGCAAAAACAAGTCTTTGTTGCTCACTGATGGTCATGCTTCTCACTTGTAAAAGGGAAGAGGATTTAGTATTTTTTTACTTTTTAACTTTATTTTTATTCATAGGACAGGGTTACAAAAAGAATGAGAGACAGCCAAGAGTTCTTCTGTCCACTGGCACACTCCCTAAATGGCCACGAGGTCAGAGCTGAGCTGATTTGAAGCCAGGAGCCAATAGCTTCTTTTTGGGTACAGGGATCCAACGACTTGCCCCATCCTCTGCTGCTCTCTCAGGCCATAAGCATTAGCTGGATCAAAAGTGGAGCAGTCAGGACATGAGCTGGCACCCATATGGGATGCTGGCACTGTAAACAGAAGCTCAGGCTACAATGCCACAGCACCGGCCCCTTTGTTTTGCATGCTTATAAAAAGTTATTTTAGCTGAGGAAAATAGTCTGTGCTCACCCTGTTCTGACTTTCCATTTTAATACTGAGAGATAAGAAGTCAAGTATAGCAAAGAGAGTTCCCCACCCCTGGGTGCTGATGTAGCTTGACAGCAAGTAACATCCCTCTTCCCACCACCCACTGCACTGCCTAGATGTGGACACTGGAGAAAAACAAAAACAAAAAGAAAAAACAAAACAGAAACCTTTATATTCTCATCTTCTTCCACCCCTCCTCCATCCCCACCCTGACCAGAGGTCCACATGTGTAGGCAACCTTCTCAACTATGTAATCAATATTAAAAATTTCAAGTACAATAAAATTTAAAAATACTATTTCTTTGAAAGAGAGTTACAGAAAAATGAGAGAGAGAGAGAAATCTTCCATTCATTCATATACCCCTTAAATGGTCACAATGAAAAGGGCTGGGACAGCTGAAATCAGGAGCCAGGAGCTCTATCTGGGTCTCCCACCTGGCTTCAGGGCCCAGGTGGGCCACTTTCCAGGGAGATGGATTGGAAGTGGAGACATGGGGACTGCACCCAGCGCTTGTAATGGCAGTGTCATGTGCTGCGTCACAGAGCCAGCCCGAAGGGCACACGCGTTGTACCTGTGTGGTTGTTTACCCTTCATTATCAGTGACAGTGCTGTGTTCATCTTTGCCTCCTGACTGTTCGTTGCTAGTTTTCAGAACCATAACAGATACTGGTGTGATGATCTTGTATCCTGCTATTTACTGCCAATGTTGATTAGTTCTGACTGTGTGTGTTCTTTGAGAATGTCTAAATGTAAAATTGAGTCACCTGTTAATAAAGATAGTTTCATTTCCACAAAAAAAGGGGAGCAAATAAAAACTTCTTTAAAGTAAATATGAGATATCCTGATTTGGAATACTAAAATAATTTAAGAACATCAAGTTGAATCACCTTTTTTTAAACGATGAGAAGGTTACAATAGGTTTAAAATTCTTTCCCTAATATAATCCCTTTCACAGATGGGATGAGAAAACCCATGTTGCATATCAAAGGCAGACTCATTGTGAAATCCTCAAGGCCAAGGGAATGGAGGCCATTTTTTTTTTTAAGTCCTAAGTGAGGCCTTAAGGTTGACCACAGTAATGCTGTTCCTGTGAGGAGCTACTTTGGACTCTCCCAGGAGACTAAGGTTTCCCTATCACATCAGTCGTTATTGAAGTATTGAATGGGCAGCTAATGATGTTGTTGGCCTGTGTTTATCGTCATGTCTGTTTCTCGGAGAATAATAATCTTCACATCTCTGTTCTGGCCCTGGGCAGTGGAGGCAATGGGAATAATACTTTCTATTTTCTGTCTAACGTATGGGAATGCTGCCCCAGAGGCTGCCCATGCTGAAAGCCTAAATCTGTTCATCCTTAAAGGGTATTCACAAACTCACCCACAAATCCATCATTTGCAAATTCCTGGTGAAAGGTTAATGAATAATATCACATGTCATTGGAAACATCCTGGTGTTATACTACTTCACAGTTAGAGGACTGATTAGACAATTGCTGACATTCATAATGTAATTCTTGCTGGCCAGATAAAGTTGCCACAGTGATCGGAACCTGCAGTTCATGATACAAAGCTCAGAAGTTGTTTCAGACTTAGGCAAGACTCTGCTACCCCCCTTCTGCTGGAAAATTACTGGAGTGATAGATTCTGTGTGGGAAGCAGTCCAGTGAGGTCGTACCGTGTTTTTATATTAGGTGTAGAAAAATGAGTTGCTCAGAGCAGATAATATATTCCACTGATTTATAGTCCTTGTTTTACTTCTGCAAAGAGCTGCCTGTACTTCTGTTTTGTGTCCACATGAAAGATCACAGCTCCACAATGCAGGCATATGCAAGTATATTCACTTTCATATTAATTTTTCATTGTTTATTGTTGGTGTATAATATGACTTTGAATGTAATGATTCCATATTCATCTAAACTTCCCTCTACACTCAGTATCTAAACTTCTTATTTTCAGCTCCTTTATTAACTGTTATAATATTGGGCAAGTACCTTTGTGAGTGTGATGGGTATTTTGCAATGTGTGATACCATTTTAAACATTGCACAAATGTGATTAAAAGATCTCTTCAGCCCATCCTTTTACCCCATAAAACAAAGCAGTTTCTAGTACAGCATTTTATTCGTAAGAAACCAATCGTGGGTTGATGAGTTTAACTGCCTTGAAACATGGTCCTTTGCCCTCAGTGGCTGATAATTACAAGAGCGAGATGACAGTGGGAGCTGCTTCAGGCTTCTATTGTCTAGATGATGGAAGTGACTTGAACTCTCCAGTTAGGTGGTTTTCGTAAATCTGGAGCACCTGTTAGGACTTCTAGTTATTTCCTGTATCGAGAAGTTGGTTGGGAGACTTAGGTGCACTGGCGAGCTCTGCTTCTGGTTTCTTCCTCATGTTTAATTTGCCCTGCTGAGTATCACTCCAGAGTTAATCTAGCTGCTTCAGTGAATTTGAGCCGCAATGTATCACTCAAACATTTATGAATTTAACAGACTTCCTTTCATTTCCTCTTCAAAAAACCCTCTCCCCCAGTGCCATTTCACACTCACATCTGCTCTCTGTCGATCATTGATTTTTACATGAATACATTTCATACATTGCAAAACAATATGTATTTTGTGTTCAAAATATGGGTAATGTGTATATGTCTTATGTTTACTTAAAGCTTTATATTCTGACATTTGGTTTTCTTCTGTTTCTGATTTTTCAATCACAAAACTTTTAAAATATCTATCTATATGTCAGTCATATCTAACAGTCATGCTTACTACATTTTATTTGTGTTTTTACCTAGATGGGATGTTTAAAGATGCTACCATGAGTTTGCTGTTATGGACAATGCTGAGCGAACACATTTGTACCTCTTTCTTGGTATTCCGAATCAAAGTTTCTCAGGGAGTTTAAAACTGAGAGTAGACTAGACAATACACTTAAGAATATAATTAGTTTCACTAGAGTCTGCCAAATTGTGCCGTAAAATGACAGTACTTCCCAAACATGATTTCCAATATTTCATGTTGTCTGAGTGGTTTAGTTTTGTAGCAGACATTGCTGTACAATCGATTAAGTCATATATACATGCTCTTTTCCAGATACGTCTTCTACTGTTATTACAGTACAACTTATGAACTCTTAATGATGAATGGAATTAATCTCCAGTTTTTATTCTTTCAAGGTTTTGGTTATTTTTATAATTTAAATAACCTATATTTGTTGAAAACAATGTGATAATTTGATGTGTGTGTACAGTGTGTGTGGATGAAATCAGGATATTTGGCATTTCCTTAAAAATGATCTTTTCTTTTTAGGGGAGGATTTTTGATTCTAGTTCTTTGTAATGCATATAATAAATTGCCATAAGTAGTGCTCCTGTGCTATAGAGCACTAGAATTCCTTCTCATCAAGTTGTATTTCGTTACCTCTTGTTTAATCTCTTGTCTGGTACCTCTCTTGCCAGCTTGTAATGATCACTAGTCTACCCTCTGGTTTTGTGAAATCATCTTTTTCTTTTCACCTCCTCCAATGAGAGTTCATGTGGAAGTTGTTCTGAGCCTGCTTATGTCGCTGAGCTTGTACTGTGCAGCTACCACAACTGGCTGTTGCAACTGGCAGGATTTTATCCTTTTGATTAAGAACTTTCTGTGAAGAAGGTTCCACCTCTGTCTATGCATGTATACTGCATTTTCCTTGTTGATCACATATCTTCACTATTTTAAACATTAGAGTGCAGATCTCTTTCAGGTACATGCCCAATGATAGGATAGCCAAATTATGTGGTAGTTGTGTTTTTAATATTCTGAGTAAATTCCATACTGTTTTGCATAATGGTATAGTAATTTACATTCCCTTGAACAGGCTAGTGTGAGAGTCCTCCTTTCTCTGTGTGATCACCTAGCTTTGTTTTGTTGTTGTTGTTCTGATTGTAGCCATTGTAATTGGAACGAGATGATATATCTATGTCATTTTGATATGCATATCTTTTTTAAAAAGATTTATTTTATTTTCATTACAAAGTCAGAGAGGAGGAGAGACAGAGGGGAAGATCTTCCGTCCAATGATTCACTCCCCAAGTGAGCGCAATGGCCGGTGCTGCGCTGATCCGAAGCCAGGAGTCAGGAACCTCTTCTAGGTCTTCCACATGGGTGCAGGGTCCCAAGGCCTTGGGCCGTCCTCGACTGATATGCATTTCTTTTTTAAAAAATATTTATTTTTTATTGGAAAGTCTGATATACAGAGGGGAGGAGAGACAAAGAGAAAGATCTGTCAGATGCTTCACTTCCTAAGCGGCTGCAACTGCTGGAGCTGAGCTGATCCAAAGCCAGGAACCAGGAGCCTCTTCTGAGTCTCCCGTGCAGATGCTATATCTCAAGCTGTCCTTGACTGCTTTCCCAGGCCACAAGCAGGGAACTGGATGGGAAGTAGGGCCCATATGATTAGAACCAGTGCCTATATGGGGTCTTGCCATGTGCAAGGTGGGGGCTACAACTGCTAGGCTACCATGCCGGGCCCTTAATACGCATTTCTCTGATGATCATTGATGTTGAGCATTTTGTTGATTGTTTATGTGATTTAAGAAATGTCTATTCAGAGTATTTTCCCATGTTTATAACTTAACTATTTGTGTTATACCTGTTGAATTGAGTTCCTTATATGTTCCTGCCTATTAATCCTTTAACACATGATAGTCTGCAAAGAGTTTCTCACATTCTTTAGGTTGTCTCTTTGCAGTGTTAATTTTTTTCTTTTGCCCTACTGAAACTTTAGTTTTATATAATCCCATTTATTTATTTTTATTCTTATATATATTATTGGGCCTTTTGGAGTCTTCTCCCTTTCCCCAAAATCTTTGCGTGTGCCACTGTCTGTAAGTATTTCCCCTATTTTCTAACATTTCGATAGCTTTAGGTCTTGATCCTATTTGTAATGATTTCTCACGTATAGTGAAAGAACAGGATCTAATTTTTTTTTTCCCTTTCTGTATCTGAGTATCCAGGGAAAATAACGGAAGATTGCCACATATTTTTACATGAACTAATTTTCATGTGTAGTGAAGAGGAGTACAATTAAAACATAAAGCACATTTTAATGTCTGTCTTGTGACTGAATACAAATTTTGGAGAAGTGTACTATTACCAAGCAAATTGATGGTGGACTCTCTGGAGTTTTTTTTTTAAGTATGACAGTTCTTTAGGTATTTTGGTGTAACTAAAATATTTTCTATAGGAGATAAGCTAATATCTATGTGGGTATACTGCTAATGCCTTGGTAGAGAAAACACATTTTAGCGTAGTGTGTGCTTCCTTGTAATGCAAATTGCAGTAAGCAGTTTTTGGTAAAAAGGGAGAGGTTAAAGTAGAGGGAACCCATAATGGGTATCACATTGATGCTGTGGCACCTAAGTCAGCAACTTACATATTTCTGCGTAGTAGGGACCAAAAGTTCGTACTGAGCCCGATTCTCAAGGTTTTCTAGCCTTCAATTGATAACAGAGTGGTAGTGTAATTTCCAGTGGGTAAGGTGCTTTGAGATCCTTAAATAAAAACTATTTGGGATGTGGACTGACAGGCAAAGAGAATGAAATGGTCAGTGAATGAGAAGGAGAGAGAAGCCAACTGACCTTCAGTGGTGGGCTTTATTCATCCTTTTCTGCATTATAATGCTTTTTTTCAGACGCATCAGGGTCCTTTTGTGGGTTGCTTCTATCTTTATGGCATCCTGGCTTTTAGCTGTCACCTGGCAGCTTTTGGAAACAAACCGGTAACAAAAGTAACATGCAGTCACTCCTTTGCTGTGTGGGCTTTTCACCCCCACCCTGTAGCCTTTTATCTTTGTAAGTTTCTTTTTGTCTGACATTTCTGCATTCATCATCCCATGTCTAGTTGCAGTAGGCTATTATGAAATGGATAGCTGGAGAGATGACAGGAATACAGTTCAAGTTTTTCATTTTCTTTGTAGCTGGAATTTTAACAGTTCTCTAAATCTGTATTTATGTTCTCATCAAAACCTCTTTTTAAAGGGAAGCAGATAGTAGTCTTTCTTCCTGTATCATTCCCCAAATGTTTTCCATGATTCCTACTTTTACAATATTAATAAATCTATTGGCAAGAGAGAGACAGAGCTTCATTTCATATTCAGTGGACTAACTAACTTAATATGTGCCCAAAGGATGCAGAGTCCTCTTTTGTGGATGTCAAGGTGATTTATTTGTACTCCCAGGTATCCTTTCTCTAACTCAATGAGCAGCAGCCTGTGGAACAAGTATTCAAAAAAAGCTTTTCTGATGGGTGGTTTTGTCGTTTTCAAATTGTGGATATCCTGCTGGAGTGTTGGCAGTGTGGCTCTAAAGCTCAGTTTTTAAATGGGCAAAATGTCTTCCTGGAATGTCAGTGCTGATTACTGAAGGGTTGCCTTTGATGTGTGACCCACTTACCTTCTAGAACAATCTTGATGCTCTAATTATAGTCATAACTTATATGAAATGATATTGTAACAATAAGATACTCAGATAATTGAAGATGAATTTCTGTGAGATGATGAATACATTTTGTTCATTTCTGGGCAGGCTGTATTTCATCTTTGAAGGAAGCACTTGCCAGTTATTTGGAAGTGACACAATATGAAGAACAGAGTCACAGTTATGCAGCATATATTCAGTGATTCTGTCCCTGTGGTGCCATAATGTCCAGAACAATACAGAAGGGCTTCTGCCACCATTTGATGCTTGGTTAACTTCTGCCATATGCATTTGGAAACATAACAAACTGATACAGATTTCAAGTTCATGTATATGTTTATCTAGGCAAAGTGCCTGGTTTGCCATAATTTCCCCTGGAATTAAGTGGACACATTTTCATCTTGTTATTCAGTCTTGCTTTCTCTAGGAATCTTGTGGCCAGAGGGTCTTGTTCTTCCTTCTATTATATGCCTGGTATCCGTAGTGTGTGTAGTTTATTCCAGGTTTCTGAGTTTTCTTCAAGTAAGGCTTTTAAAAATTTTCTTCTGTCCAGTCCATGTGACTAGGTTTGTGAATGGATTTGTTTATTTTGTTCTCTGAGTGATACAGTTTTCTTTTGGGTTAAGATTCTAACACTACATAGATACACTTTGGCATCATTTCTTCTTTGGTCCATGGTACATGCAAAACCTTGTCACCACCAAGAATTACATACTTCACTTTGATTATTTTAACTTCTTTGAAAACCTCCTGCTATTGCCCACTCACTATACTGGATGTCCAAAGGCACTGAACGCAGTTTTATTGTAGAGTTTTGACAGTCTTAAATTTGATTTCTTTGAAATTTAGTCCTTCATCAATAATGACTGCTTTATATTGGCTGCCTTCATTTGTGGCTTTCTTTCCATTTTTCTCAAACCGTCTTTGTTTTTTAACCTTTATTTTTTATTTTTTTAATTTCTAATTTTTATTTATTTATTTTATTATATTTTTGACAATCTTTACGTAGTAATTACGGTAAAAAAAGTTCAGGGGCTATAGGGAAGTGGGTAAGACTATTATGTCCATATTGTTTCCTTCATGTATCTGAGGTAAAGGGGGATATTGAGGGAGAAGCCCCACCCAGTTTCCCACCCACCCCAAGTCCCGGATGTGGGGCATGCTCTGAGATACTTGCTCAAGTGGTTTTTTTTTTTAATTATTTATTATTTAACTTCATTAATTACATTGTATTATGTGACACAGTTACATAGATACTTGGGTTCTCCCACCCCTCCCCAAACCCTCCCACCATGGTGGATTCCTCCACCTTGTTGCATAACCACAGCTCAAGTTCAGTTGAGATTCCCCCATTGCAAGCGTATACCAAACATAGAGTCCAGCATCTTATTGTCCAGTCAAGTTCAACAGCTTCTTAGGTATACCCTCTCTGGTCTGAAGACAGAGCCAACAGAGTATCATCCCAGTCAATTGAAAGCTCCAACATACCATCAGCAAAAATTTACATCATTATGGAATTAATTGACATAGTAATGAGTAACCAATATGTTAAAAGTAAATGCGAGTTCCCAGCCACCTTCTGTGACCACCTCACCTACACTTCAGTTTTAGTTTATACACAACATATAACATTCAAAACATAACATGTTATAGATAACATCATATCATCTTAAATTAAGGCAAACATGTGGTATTTAACCTTTTGGGATTGGCTCATTTCCCTTAGCATTATGGTTTCCAGTTTGGCCCATTTGGCCACAAAGAACTGCATTTTGTTTTTTTTAATAGCTGAGTAGTATTCCATGGAGTAGATGAACCATAGCTTTCTTATCCAATCCTCTGTTGATGGGCATTTTGGTTGCTTCCATGTTTTTGCAATTACTGATTGTGCTGCTATGAGCATAGGAGTGCATGTTGGTTTCTCATAAAACAAGTGTTCTGGATATATTCCTAGGAGTGCTATTGCTGGATCATACGGTATGTTGAATTTGAGTTGTTTGAATATTCTCCATACTGATTTCCATAGAGGCTGTACCAGCCTGCAGCCCCACCAGCAGTGGAGTAGGGTTCCCTTTTCCCCGCAACCTCGCCAACAAGTGTTGTTGGTGCTTTTATGCATGTGGGCCAGTCTTACTGGCGTTAGGTGGTACCTCATTGATGTTTTAATTTGGATTTCCCTTATTGCCAGGGAACTTGAGCATTTTTTCATATGTTTATTTGCCATTTGGGTTTGTTCCTTTGTGAAGTGTTTGCCCATTTCCCGTGCCCATTTCTTGAGTGGCTTGTTTGTTTTGACATTTTGGTTGTTTTGTAGCTCTTTGTATATTCTGGAGATCAGCCCTCTATCACCTATGTCGTGTGCGAAGATCTCCCATTCTGTGGGTTGCCTTTTTACTTTGTTGATTGTTTCTCTAGTTGTACAGAAGCTTCTTAGTTTGATGAGGTCCCAATTGTTTATTTTGGTCTTGATTTCTACTGCATTTGGAGTCTTTTTTAGGAACTGAGGGCCTACCCCTAAGTGTTCCAGTGTGTTTCCAACATTTTCTTCCAAAAGTTTGAAGGTTTCTGGATGTAGGTTTAGATCTGTTATCCATTTGGATCTGATCTTAGTGTATGGTGAGAGATGTGGATCTATTTTTTTGTTTCTGCAGGCTATTAACCAGTTGTCCCAACAGCATTTATTGAACAGACCTTCCCATTTGCCTGGATTGTCATTTGTCTTTTTGTCAAAGATTACTTGGCTGTATCTGTGTGGGTTTCCTTCTGGTGTTTCTATTCTGCTCCATTGATCTTCCTCTCTATCTTTGTGCCAGTACCACGCTGTTTCGAGAACCACTGCCCTATAGTATGTCCAGAGGTCCGGAACTGTGATTCCCCCTGCTAACTTCCTGTTCTTCAGGATGGTTCTAGCTATCCATGGTTTTTTGTTCTTCCAGATGAACCTTTGGATCATTGTTTCCAGTTCCATGAAGAATGTTTTGGGCAATTTGATTGGGATTGCGTTGAATGTATATATTGCTTTTGGCAGTATAGACATTTTAATGATATTGATTTTACCTATCCAGGAGCATGGGATGTTACTCCATCTTTTGAGGTCTTGTTCAATTTCTTTTTTAAGTAGTTTGTAGTTTTCTTCAAATAAGTCTCCTACATTTTTGGTTAGATTTATTCCCAGATATTTCATACTTTTCTCTGTTATTTTGAATGGTATCTTGCTGGTTAAGTCTTTTTCCATCTTGGGGCTGTTTGCATACACTATGGCTATTGATTTTTGTTCATTAATTTTGTACCCTGCCACTCTACCAAACTCTCGTACAAGTTCTAGCAGTCTCTGTATTGAGTCTCTTGGCTCTTCTACATAAAGAATCATATCATCTGCATATAGTGAGAGTTTGACTTCTTCGTTTCCCATTTGGATTCCTCTGATTTCTTTTTCTTGTCTTATGGCCTCTGCGAGTACCTCTAGGACTATGTTGAATAGTAGTGGAGAAAGTGGACATCCCTGTCTTGTTCCAGATCTCAGTGGGAAGGGTTCCAGCTTTTCTCCATTCAGTATGATGCTCGCGTTGGGTTTTTCATATATGGCTTTAATTATGTTGTGGATTTTTCCATCTATGCCTACCTTGGTTAGAATCTTTAGCAGGAAGTGGTGTTGGATTTTGTCGAAAGCTTTTTCTGCATCTATTGATACTATCATGTGATTCTTGTTTTTCAGTTTTTGGATGTGGTGTATCACATTGATGGATTTCCGAATGTTGAACCATCCCTGCATTCCAGGGATGAATCCTACTTGATCTGGATGAACGATCTGTCTGATGTGTTTTTGAATTCTGTTGGCTAGGATTTTGTTGAGAATCTTAGCATCAATGTTCATCAAAGAGATAGGTCTGTAGTTTTCCTTCTCTGTTAGTTCTCTGTCTGGTTTTGGGATTAAGGTAATGTTGGCTTCATAGAATGAGTTTGGAAGGGTTGCCTCTTCTTCTATTGTTTTGAAGAGTTTGTAGAGGATTGGGGTCAGTTCTGTTCGGAATGTTTTGTAGAATTCTGGAGTGAAGCCGTCTGGGCCTGGGCTTTTCTTTGTTGGGAGTTCTTTAATCACTGATTCAATCTCTACTTCAGTTATGGGTTTGTTCAGGTCGTTTGTTGCCTCTGAGCTAAGTTTTGGCAGGTGGTAGAAGTCTAAGAACTTTTCCATTTCTTGGTGATCTTCTGACTTGTTGGAGTACAGTGCTTTGTAGTAATTTCTAATTATGGCCTTAATGGATGCGGTGTCTGTTGTTATGTTGCCTTTTTCATCTTTGATGCTGTTAATTCTTGCCTTCTCTTGTTTTTTCTTTGTCAGTCGGGCCAGTGGGGTGTCTATCTTGTTTATCTTCTCAAAAAACCAGCTTTTTGATTCATTGATTTTGTGTATGGTTTTTTTTATTTCTATCTGGTTGATTTCCTCCCTTGTTTTGATGATTTCTTGTTTCCTATTGTGTGTGGGGCACTTCTGCTGTTGTTTTTCCAATTCCTGGAGGTGTGTGTTTAGTTCTTGTATTTGGCGCCTCTCTTGGGCCTTGGCATGAGCTCCAATTGCGATGAGTTTACCCCGTAGCACTGCTTTGGCAGTGTCCCACAAATTTTGGAATGTTGTGTCAGAGTTTTCATTGGTTTCCATAAATTTTTTGATCTCATCTTTAATTTCTTCTCTGATCCATTGTTCGTTTAATAGCATATTGTTCAGCCTCCAAGAGTTTCTGTATTTCCTGGGGCATTTTGAATTGCTGATTTCCAGCTTCATTCCATGGTGGTCTGAGAGGGTACATGGTATGATTCCTATCTTTTTGAAGTTATTTAGGTTTGCTTTGTGTCCTATCATGTGGTCGATCCTGGAGAAGGTGCCATGCACTGCTGAAAAAAATGTAAAAATTCTATAAATGTCAACCAAGTCCAGTTGTTCTATTGTTTGTATGAGCTCTGTTGTTTCTTTGTTGAGTTTTTGTTTTGTTGATCTGTCTATTGTTGTTAGTGGGGTGTTAAGATCACCCACTATTATTGTGTGCATATCTATGTCTCCCCTTAAGTCCGTGAGTAATTGCTTCACGTAGCTAGGTGCGTTTGAATTTGGTGCATATATGTTCACAATGGTAATTACTTCCTGATGGATCAGTCCCTTCACCAATATATAATGTCCTTCCCTGTCCTTTTTGATGTGTGTCAGATTGAAGTCCACATCATCTGAAATTAAGACAGCTACCCCAGCCTTTTTTTCTCGTCCATTGGCATGAAATATCTGTTTCCAACCTTTCACTTTCAGCTTCTTCGAATCTCTTCTGGTTAGATGTGTCTCTTGTAGGCAACAGATAGTTGGGTGCTGTTTGATAATCCATTCTGTTAATCTATGCCTTTTGATTGGTGAGTTTAGGCCATTTGTGTTAGGAGTTAAAATTGAGAGGTTGTGATTTTGCCCTGCCATACTTGTTTTTGTGGGTGTTGATATCTGTGTTATTGCCCTTCCTTGTGTGGACTTTAGTGGGGAGATCTTCCTGTTTGCCATCTTTGCTTATGATTCACCTCCTTTTTTTCTGGATTTAGTGCATTTCTAAGGAGATTTTGTAGAGCTGGTTTTGTGCTGGCATATTCTTCTAATTTCTCTTTGCTGTGAAAGTGTTTGATTTCGTTCTCAAATACGAATGAGATCTTTGCTGGGTACAATATTCTTGGTTGATAGTTGTTCTGATTCAGGATTTGGAAGATCTTTGTCCATTCTCTTCTTGCTTGTAAAGTCTCTTCAGAGAAGTCAGCAGTGATTCTGATTGGTTTCCCCCAGTATGTGATCTTTTCTCTGCTTCGTACTTGTCTCAGGATTCTTTCTTTGTCTTCATTGGAGTGGAACTTGAGCACCATATGTCTGGGTGAAGATCGCTTTGGGTCATATCTGCTGGGAGTCCTCTGACCGTCCTGGATTTGGGCTGGGTTCATGTTCCAAGTGTTTTGGAAGTTTTCCTGTATAATTTCGTTGAGCACCATTTGCATTCCTGACTCTTTTTCCGCTCCTTCAGGAAGGCCAATAATCCTAATATTCGATTTTCTGAGTTTGTCTTTCATTTCTTGTATGGTCTTATTGGCTTTGTTCAGACTTGTCTCCAGCTGTTTAATGAACTGGGTGTGTTCGTTTTGTGTGTCTTCCGTTTCAGAGATCCTCTCTTCTGCTGTATTTGTTCTGTTGGTTAGGCTCTCAATTTTGTGCTCTAAGTCAAGGATTTTACTTTTCATTTGTTGTATTTCTGAGGCTATGTGGTTCTTGAATTCCTTGAAGTCCTCCCAGTTCTTCTCATTGTCTCTGACATATTTTAACATTAGTTTTTCGAATTCCTTGTCTGGTAGATCTTCTATGTCTTCATCTCGCATCTCCGAAATAGACATTGGCTTTTGATCCTTTATTGGTAGGGTGTTGGCACTCTCATCTGGATCATTACCTTTTCTGGTATTTATTCCCATTGTGTTAGTGTTTCTTTTTTGAGAGACCTAGGCACCAGTGTGCTGAGGGGTCTCCAAGCACTATCCTGTAGAGATCGGAGTCTGCAGGCGTGGAGTAGCAGGGTGTGGGAATTTTCAAGGCACTTTTGGTGCGTCTCCAGAACACTGGACCTCAGGCCGCCACTTCCAGGGCCCAGCGGATTCAAAGCGCACTCTCAGCTCGTCCCCTACAGGTATGCTACCACAGGGTGTGGGGGAATGAAGGCACTCTCTGTGCGCGCCCCCTGTGCACGGGATCACAGGGCTCAGAGGATTCTAGGTGCTTTCTCGGTGTGTCCCCACTGCCAGGGACTGCAGGGCGTGGAGGTTCCAGGTGCTCTCTGGGAACGCCTCCTGCATGCGGGTCCGCAGTGCTCTCCTGGTTCGTCTCCCAAGCACGGGACTATAGGGCTTGGGGTGTTCCAGGTGCTCTCTGAAAGCGCCTCCTGCGCTGTCCCGCCCACCCCAGCGATTGCAGGGGACTGCCCAGCCCAGAGGCGTGCTTGGGTTCCTGTGGGATAGCACCGCCCAGCTGAGTGCCAGACCGCAAAGGCACGGGGGAGTACTCAGTGTGCCTTTTGCCTTTCTCCGAGACACAGCTTTGGCAGTTTCAAGGCACTCTCCCAGTGTCTCTAGACGCTGGAGTCTGGGGGTGGAGGGGCGGGGAGACGAGCACCAATTGTGTTCAGGCTCTGTGCATGCCCCTGGGAGGCCAACTCCCGAAGCCTCCAACCCACCACTGTCCCCACCCAACTCACTCAAACCTCAGGTTCTTGCCGTTTGCCTCTTCCTCTGGTGGGAACCCTCGCCGTGGATGCGTCTCCCGGCTACTGCGTCCGTTGCTGGTCTCGGCGGGTGTAGGCGGGGTGGAACCTGGAGGCTGCGGCGGTCCCGGCGGGGCTTGGCGACCAGGGTGGGCGGATGCCGGCGGGTCCCGGTGACTCAGGGTCCTGTTGTCCGCAGCGGGCGGATGTCCTGGCGGGTCCTGGTGACCAGGGTGAGCAGATGCCAGCAGGTCCTGATCACCGCCGGTCCTCACAGCCACAGCCTCTGCGGGTCGGTCGGCGGCTTTCAGCGTCTGCGGGTCTGTTGGCGGCTTTCAGCGTCTGCATTCAAAGGTGACTCAGCAGGTCAGGAGCGGAAAGTCGTCTTCCCTGCCCTTCGTTTTGTTTTTCCCTGGTTGCTCTTCCGAGTTGTGTGGATTTTTTTGGTTCCACACTGTCCAGGGAACTTCACGTTCTTCTCCCTGTAGTTCTATGCTGCTCCACTTACGCTTTTGTCGCGTTCTAGCCCTCTCTGTCTGTGAGCTCTCTCACAGTCTTCCTCCTATGTCGGCCATCTTGCGAGTCTCTCCGCTCAAGTGGTTTTAATAGTTCACCAGTTATGAATGGCTGGCAGTTTTGCCACTCCCAGCACGTTGAGGCCGTTGAAGAATCCACTGATTGACATAGTCCATCATAGAGTCTCCATTTGTCCAGTATTTCGCTACCAACATTTAGCTGATGTGGTTGATTGACTTGTTCTTTCTTCTGTCTTTTCTTGGTAACCTTTATTTTTAATGATACAATTTCATAGGCTCAGGAATTTTTTCCCCCATATTATTACAATAGTATAGTCTTTCAGTAACAGTCACACAAGTCCATCATTCTGCTATTTAAGTGAATCCTAATGTTGTAGATACAGACAATGGTGGCAAGTCCAACATCCTATTGTTAAGATATATTTAACAGTTTCATTGGGAGTCGGTCTTTTATTCAGGAGTAGAGGTGCATATTGCAGTGTTATCTTCACTTCTTGGTATGCTAGTCTCCAATATACAGTTCTAGGTGAATATATATATGTACATGTTTATTTATGTTGTATTTTTCATAATGTTTGCCTTATATAATAGAACATATGATATTTGTCCATTTAGGATTGGCTTATTTCTCAGTGCATAATGGTCTCTAGTTGGAATCATTAAAATCTTCCTGGTGCTGAGATTTCAGTAGGTTTTAAAGCTATATCCACTCAAGTTAGGAATTTGTTACTTAAATTATGGTTCTCAGGTTGTTCTTAGGAACAGTTTAGTAGTGCATAAAAAGTGTGGTACTGAAAGCACTTGTAATTAATGTATGTTCTGTCAGCCTTAGGTTTGTAGTAACTCTGTTTCTTTGGTAATTATGAATCAATGTCATATACATAGCAATTAGTCCTATACTTTCCGTATCTCACAGTGACAAAATATTGCTTCGAAGAGGAGAATGAGTGCTTGTGTGACAAGAAGTTTGAACATGTTATTCTTAGTTCTGGCTGTATTCCAGCTACCTTCCCTTTGTTGTGTAGTCCATGCTATCTCGCGTTTTCTCCTCTTTGCACTGATTTAATTTCTTCATAAAACTGTTTCATTTTCTGCAGTTTAGCCATCAGGGCTAGGCTACCGTAGGGTCCTCACCGGTGTTGTCGAAGACCTGTGCACTTGCCGCTGTGCTAGCATTGGTGACCCTAAAGCATGATTGTCTCCACACTGCTCTGAAGTGTGAAGGTGTCTCTGTCACCTGACTTTCAGGACATAATCCAGCAGAGCTTATTGAATGCAAGAACAAGATCTTTGTTGGAGTCACAAAGTTTAGATACTTCAATATGGGACATTTCACTCTAATTTACTTAAAGGATATTTTCAAAATGTGCTCTCAGAATAAAGAAATAAATGAATTAGAAATTGTTGAAAATATTTGTGAATTTCAAGAGTTATCACAGCTTTCTTTTCCCATTCTTTTTTTTGTATTATCCTAATGTCATACACACTTGCACACCTTAATAAAACTTTTATACAAATTGAGCAATGGGGGTATAATCTTAGAAAGAAAGCTATTACTATCTCATAAATTTTTCCATTTCTCCCCAAATTGGCATATGGATTACAACTCACCATTCCGTGTGTTCATATCCCTGTGATAAGTGAATTCACAGTCACCATTAGAGTGATGAGCACATTGTTTTATGCATATTGTATGGGCAGTCTTTTCAATAAATATGGAAAAAATAAAACTGAAATCCTATCAAATGCCATCAAGAAAGCTTTCAATTTCAATTAAGTATTTGCATGTAGCAATAAAAAGATAACTTTTGAAACTATTTTGTAATATTTCATTTATCACTGAATAAATTTCACATATTTTCTATTATGGCTTTCATAGCACTAATATTAATAATTAGTACATAACAAATAATAATGAATAATTCCACATTTTCCTAAGAATGAATTATTCAATGATATTTACCATTCTAAATAAATATGAAAATATTCTCTCAGATTCTTTAAAGATCTTTTTGCAATATTTCTCAAAATCACAACTGTGTGGATTAATCTGAGGCTATTGATTTAATAAATGTCAAATTATTCCATTGCTGAACATGCTGTGTGTGTGAATTTGCAGTTATTTCCTTCAAATATTTAAATATCTAACCTCATTGTGTATTCTTTCATGGAATTTTAACAGATATGAATGGTAATTCAGCAATTCATATATTATACTTCTTGTTTTGTGGATAATGTTAGTTTATACAAGATTTTCTAGTTAGTCACTGCTTGTATAAAGAAACAGTATCTATTTTCTAAAGTAAAGTATAATCTTGTGGTACTGCTAAGTATTCATGTTTTGGTTTTTTTTTAATTGTTTGTGTACTGATATATGTTAGTATCCAGAAATAATGAAAATGTTGCTTTTCCCTCTTTTCTTCTCTTTCCTGTATTCCTCTGATATGTTCTCAAATTGAATAGGCCTCCAATAATATGCTGGGAAGGAATAGTCCTCGTGGTCGTATGTTTTTTTTATTTTAATGAAAGACAATCTTGTAAAGTATTCTGAACTTTTCACATAGAGTAGAGTAGGGTGCAACTTTGTTCTTCTGGATGTTAACAGCCAGTTGTTTCAGAATTATTTGTTAAAACAGTTTTCTCTTTACTGAATTTTTTAAACACTCTTGTTAAAAAAATCGACTGATCTTAAAAGTGAGGAATTATTCATGGGTTGTAAATTCTGTATCACTGTTTTTATGCTACTACTACATTGTACTGATTTTTGGTGCTTTGTAATAAATTTGGAAACTGGAATGTGTGAGTCTTCTATCTTTTACTTTTCAAGTTATTTTTGCGTATTATGATGCCATTGGACTTCCAAATGAATTTTCAGATCAGATTGTCGGTTTTTACAAAAATGAATTCATGCTTCTAAAAGGGATTGCACTGAATCTGTAAATCAGTGTAGGAAATATTTTCATCTTGATTATATTAAGTTGTTCAGTCTATCAAATGGGGTATTTTTCTGTTTTTACTAAACCTATTTATCTTTCATAATGTTTTGTCATTTTCAAAGTATAAGTAGTTAGTTCTTTTGAATATGTAAATGAAATTATTTTCTCAATTCTTTTTTTGGTTGTATGCATTTAACTTTCTCACATTGTTGTTACATCTGTAACCTTGCTCAACTCAGTTTCTGATTTAAAAAGTTTTTAATGTCTTCCTTCATGAAAAATCTTCAGAAACTTCACAGAAAATGCATATTATAAAAAATATGTTCAGATTAAAAAATATGTAGCAATATAAATATTTTTTATTCTATTTCCTTTTCCTAAAGATTTATCTATTTTATTGGAAAATCAGATTTATAGATAGACACAGAGAAATATCCTCTGTCCATTGATTCACTCCCCAAATGGGTACAACAGCCAGAGCTGAGCTGTTCCGAAGCCATGAGCCAGGTGCTTCTTCTGGGTCTCCCACGCGAGTGCAGAGTCCCAAGGCTTTGGGCTGTCGTAGACTGCTTTCCCAGCCTGCAGCAGGGAACTGGAAGAGAAGTGGTGCAGCTGGGACAGAAACTGGTACTCGTGGGATCCTGGATCATGCAAGATGAGTACTTTAGCTACTAGGCTACAGCACAGGGCCCTGATTCTATTTTTTACAAATTTCATATATACTCTCATGTTTCCTGTCCAATTGTGCATTGTCCTTTTGCTAGTGCACATGCATGTTAGGGTTTTGGATTTTGGTGAAGTGCAGTTTGTCTGTATTTTCTTCCGTTTTTTTGTGCTTTTGATGTCATATCTAATAACTATTGTCAGTCCAATATCAAAAGTGTTTATACCTATATTTGCCTTTTCTAATAATTTTTAATTTTAAATGGACAAATGGCAGGAGTCTTATAGCCTAGCAAGATTAAAACAAAATGCTGGAGTCCCATAACAGAGAATATAGGCCTGAAACAGACCCGTAATAAGCAGTGCAGCTGAAGCAGCCATCAAAATCCTCCATCAAAAAGAGTCCAGACATGATAACTTTCTCCTGAATTCTAAAAAAAAAATCCAAAAAGGAAATAATTCCAGTCGTTTTTAAGCTGTTCCATAATATTGAATAGGATAGAACTCTTCCAAATTCTATTTTTATAATAAGATCAGAATTACTTTGATGCCAAAACAAAACAAATGCATGGTTGACAGAAAAAGAAAAATGCAGACTTATAACGAATATAGGTGTAAAGAGTCCCAAGAAGATACGGGAGAACTGAATCCAACACCACTTCAGAAAGATCATCCATCCAGCATGGTAAGACTTCTTTCATAAATGCAAGAGTGGTTCAAAACCAGTGAGGCAATAACTGTCACACATTACGTCAACAGAGTGAGGAAATACAGCTGTATGGTTCGAGAAAGTGTCCCGTAAAACTCAACCTCCCTTCATCATAAAAGTACACAAATTACGTATAGAGGTAACATTCCTCAAAGCCATAAGGGCTGCACATCGCAAAACAATAGCCAATATCATACTGAATGGGAAAAAGCTTAAACATTTCCTCACAGATCTGGAACAAGACAAGAATATCCACTTTTGCCACATTTATTCCATGTTGTACTTAAAATTTTAGCAAGAAAGGTTAGTTGAGTACAAAGAATTGGAGGTATCAACGTTGGAAAAAAGGAATTCACACTCTCCATGTTTGTAGATAGCATGACATTGCATAGGAAAACCTAATAACTCCTCTAAAAGTTGTTAGAATTCATAAACCAATCCAGTAAAGTTGCAGGTTATAAAAATAAAAATGTAAGAAAACCAGTATCTTTTGTTTGCTAACAAGAAGTTCACAGAAGCAGAAATGAGGAAAGAAGTCCCTTTCACAACAGTGACAAGAAAATAAAGAATTTAGGAACAGATTTAATCCAAGAATTGAAAGATCTAAGTGGATCTTTTCAAAGATGGAGCACATTATTATTAGAGCTCTACATTTTCTCGCTTCTTCTAGTTTATTACTGAAAAAAATCCATTTTCGTGTCATATGGTTTCCTACAGTCAGAATTTTGTGGTGCTCTTTAAAATTGTTGTTATGATGCCTGCATTTGTTGTAAATTAGTAACAAGGGCTAGAGGTTTAAGCAGATTTAGATGAGAAGTTTTGAAATACTTGTCAATGTTTTGTTATTGTAAACTCTTCAACAGCAAATCTTGTTAGAGAAAGAAAGTGAGATTTAGATTCCTCCCTTTGCTGCTGCTTCACTTCCCAGTGTCTGCAGCAGCTGGGGCTGAAGCCGTGGAGCGCATCAGTCCCTTCTCTCATTGGAGTGGCCGGGGCCTGACTGCTTGACAGCCATCTGCGGCTGCTTCCCAGCTAGCAAGAAGCCAGAATCTGGAGCAGAACTGGGACAGGAACCTAGATACTCCAATATGGAATGTGGGCATCCTAACTGCTAGACCAAGCACCTGCTCCAGTTACTGTATCTTTTTTATCAGAAAGTCAATAATGGCTTGGGTTTGTTTTATCAATCATCGGTCATTATCGTCTAGGTTCATTATCATGGTATTCTATCATTTGTTCTGGTTCATAATTGGAATGCACTGTGTGTGTCTTCTCCCAATTCTTATCCCTATGGTTGTGGCCTTATTTAGAAATGGAGTCTTTGCAAATATCATCAAGTTTTGAAGCAGTAGGTTATTCCACTGTTGTGACTCTGATATCCTATTTCAGAGGGCCAGTTTGTGAACTGGTTGCCATATTTCCAATCAAGATTGTTGCTAACGCACCTGGGAAAGCGGCAGCTGATGGTTCACACACTTGGGTCTCTGGCACTCATGTGGGATATAGCTGGATGGGGTTTGGCCACTGATTTGATGTTGCCCATCCCTGGCTTTTGTGCCTATTTGAGGAATGAATGTACAAATAGAAGATTTCTCTGCTTGCCTCAGGTCTTCCTTTCAAATAAATTCATATGTCTTAAAATATATTTCAGGCTTATTTTTATGCATTTCCTAGGCAGAACCTCAAACACATATTCCTATAAGAGGATGGATATATATAAAATAATAGAAAATGGAGTTTATAAATGACAAGATGGTCACTAGGGAAGTTGTGCCTCCTGAGTTGGTCCTTATTATAGGCTGGGAAATACATGCATTTTTAGGAAATGTTTCCAACTCAGATTAATACCACAGGTATAAGTTCGTCCATTCACACTGATTTTCTTTTTTCCTAAACCCATATGCCAGCGTTTCTAATTTCTCATTTCCTACTAAAATAATACTTCATTGTCATAGTTTACCAGTAATGTTACCTATGTGATCATTGAATTCTGTATATTTGCGGGTGTTTTGTACTGAGATCCCAGGGCTGCACGCATAGTTCAGGGTCTTTGTTTTACAGTCATCATCAGAAAGAGCTCCTCTCAATCTGATTATGTTACTGAAGAGCACACTTAGGTTCATCAAATTTTAGTTTATGTTTTGGATTGCTTTTATTTTGTTTAAGCTTGAGTTTTTGTTTTTGCAGTCATGTCCATCATGTTAAAATAACATCCGTCAACAAAGTTTATTTAAGTCTTCCATCTATGATCACTGTACCCCATTTCCAACTACTGTCACAATTCACTTTTTTCTATGTTTATTCACTCTGTTTGATTTTTATACTTGCTTTATATAATTTAATGTAACTTTATTTTCCCTTGTGCATTTGTTGTTGCATGTTTTTGACACATGCGTTAGATGTACATTTAGATTGCTCCGTTGTTGTTCAGTCTGTCTCTCTCTTCTTGGCTTCCTGCCCTCATCTTCCTGTGATGGTGGTGAAGATGATTAATGGTATTTGTTGTTACAAAGGTGATGATGATGGCAAAAGGTTATATAATACATCTTTTATCTAAGTATTATTAGTTTCAGTGAGATGAATATGAATGAACAGTGATTATTCATTTTTTATACACGACAACTTTCTGTCTTCTCAGTGGTTCTCCAGAATCTTTGATTTTACAAATCTTAATACATTTTGTTTGAAACCAATGCAGTATATCCAGTGTTGGGCAAAGGAAAAGAAGTAGTGATTTTATGAGATCCAAATCCGGTACTTAATGTTCAGCACCATTTACAGACTAACCCAATATTACCAATTCTTAAGAGGGAATTAAAAAAATTGAAAATTATTTTTAACTGTTCAACTTTGATGTATACACAATTGCATAATTTTATAAAAAGATTATTTTTTCTTTCTAAACAAATGTGTTATTTTGAAAAATTAGTCTTATATTCTGAAGTGTGTTCCGTGTTTTATTTATCAGAAAAGCATAAGCTATGGGGTAAGATGGATTTGAATTAAATTCTAATCTTTGTCGTAAGCGCTGTGACTTTGGATATGTTGCAATAATAATAATTTCTAATTCACAGGGCTTTACAAACTTTATTTGGAAAGGAGTGCGAGAAGAGATCAGAATGAGGAGAGGAGAGAGGACAGTGGAGAGATATAATGAGAGAGATTGAGAGAGAGAGAGTCCTACTTCCTTATGATTCACTCCCCAATTGCCCACAACAGCCAGCCTGGGCCAGGGTGAGAATCAGGAACTCAGTGTTGGAATTCCACATGGGTGGTGGGGACCCAACCTCTGGCAACATCACATACTGCTTCCGTGGCTGCACGTTAGCAGGAAGCTAGAAGGAACAGTGGAGTTGGGACCTGAACTCAGATACTCAAATATGGGATATAGGTGTTCCAATTGGTGCCTAAATTTTTGCCTTAAATACCCTCCCATTACAGCTATTTTATGAGCATAGACAATGGCATCTAGAAAATGCTTGATAAATATTGACTTCTTGACATGATGATGAGGAGGGTAAATGACCATGACAAAGGTTATGATGTTGGCAAGAGATTATAGTTCTTCTAAACATTTTCAATTACAATAAGATGAATATTCATAAAAATTAATACACATGAAGAATTATAAATATGTCTATTCAATAAATTTAGAGTCAGATGGCATGGTGTACTATAATTTTGTAGGAAATAACTTGAAGTAAACTGTTTGGCTCTAATATCATAATTAAGAATAAAGAACACCTTGTAATTTGTGCTAATTTAGACTTCAAAGTAGGCAATAAAAGTTCCTGAAATTTCAGTTTTAATTTATAAAATATGCATGTAGGCAAAATTGTAATTTTTATTTAATTTAATTTCACTTGATATCTATTTGAGATATTTCAGCCTTAGTTTTGAGCTCTGTTATTTTCTTGTTAAAATGTTCTGCTTTTTCACATTGTGCTGATGTTGATAGTTGTACACGAAGAGGAATTAAGTACCCAAAATTTATGGGAATGAGCCCTTTTCCTCCTCTTAATGGGAAAAAAGCTGTGTTATTTGAAACAATTCATTCTTTCTGGATTTGGTTCTGAATTGCCCATTCCAGTGACTTCTCAGTATTTTGAGCTGTTTGAAGATCCATATTCATTTGTTTCCATTCACTTAATCATGGTGCAATCTTTCAGAGCTCTTAGATGGAGAGTGTCACAAAATGAGCCTTCCCAGCAGCATGCAAAGCTCCTGTATATGGAGAAGCTAAGGAGCTATTTAGCATTGCCTATTTTTCCCTCTTAGAGTTAAACAGATTTGAGCTATTTTATCCATCCTACATCCAGCAATGGGAAATGCCCTGACAAGTTATAGAAGTGAAATTCATGGTCGTGGAATAGAACAAAGGCAGTTGTTCCATGAAGATTTACGTTAATGCCCTCCCTCTTCTAACCGGCCGAACAAAGCTGTGTCAGACCTGGGTAAGTACAGGTACTATTCTTAGAAGAGGTGCGAACTCTACAGATGTAACAAATTGCAAAATTCTGCAGATTTCAGCAACCAAAAATTTCAAGGTCAACCCAGGATCACTTTTCTGGAGGCTGTTTAATCTGCACCTGGAATTAGAATGTGATTCTATGTTTCAAAGCTTAGGATTCTTTATTTTTATTGGAAAGATATACAGAGAGGAATATCTTTTGTTCGTTGATTCACCCCTCAAGTGACTGCATCAGCCAGAGCTGAGCCAATCCGAAGCCAGAAGCCTGGAGTGTCTACCAGGTCTCCCACATGAGTACAGGGTCCCAAGGCTTTGACCATCCTTGACTGCTTTCTCAGGCCACAGGCAGGGAGCTAGATGGGAAGCAGGGCTGCCGGGAAACAAACCAGTGCTCACATGGGATCCCGGGCATGCAAGGTGAGGACTTTTGCCACTAGGTTACTGCACTGGACCCAAATTTTAGGATTCTGAGCTGTTTTCCTTTCTTAAAGAAAACATGCTAAGAGTTTGAAATGAGCCATGGTTATTGCTGGTCAATATGCTCTCAAACCTGACCTGTCTGTGCAAATAAGGTCCGTTCTCCACAATGAAGCAGCACTGTCTGGTCATGGAAGGTGGCTAGCTGCATTTACAGACTGTACAATCTAATTCTCTCTTCTGCAAATGTTGATTAAGCTGAGAGAGGATCCTTTGCAAAGCTAATTCAATAGCACCATCTCCTTTCCCAAAGGGCTGGAGGATGAGCTCACTGTCTTGTGAGGCCATTAGCTTCCCCTGCAGCAAAACCTGCCATCTGGCCATCTGGCCTGGACTCTGCTCATTGGACTGGGAGTTTGTCTAGCACCCTCACTCTTTTGGTCGTGAGTGGGAGATGCAAAAGTTGGGAGGAGGGCAGCTGGACAATGGAAGAGTTCCCTTATCTCTTGGGGAGCCAGGTGAACTCTTACGCACTGCCTCATGGCAGCCAGGGCCTCCCCTGGCACTGATGGCCTGTTGTCTAGCATTTATCGCAGATGATGCGATCATTTCTGATTGACCTAAAATGGGGGACACGCAAAAAACAACAGCTCTTCTTTCTAACCCTGCAATCTTTGGCTTACTCCTGTCATTAGACAGCTGATCCAGGAAGGACACTGGAGCACTGCTTTTATTAGCAACGATTAAAGGATTCTCAAAATAGCAACCAACATCAGCCTTGGGTCACATCTACGTTTACCACATTGTTGTTGTCTTATATCAGCTCTGACAACAGTTCCTGTTTTAGCCTCTCTCAGCTTTACAGAATTAGGATTCTGACTGAATCATTGCGAATAGAGGGCAAATTTGAGTATTGCATTGCCTTTGTTGAATTCCACTCCGGGTTAATTGCTACTAATTATGCAACGTGCGTGTGTGTGTGCGTGCACAGTTCTATTCCATTCTACAATGGACAGGAAGTCATTGTGAGGCTTTGAAGTAAGACTCCAGCAAAACAACTGATTGGAGCCCACCTGTGAGACTGACAAGTTGTCTTTCCCTTCATTTTGTATTTTATGGTTTTTGAAGATATGGACCAGTAACAACAGACTTGGAAAAAAGCTAATGCAGTGTCTGTTGTCAGCGTCTGAGAGTGCTTAACAGCTATTGTTGAAAGCAATATTCCAACATTAGTTTTAAGGTAAATTACAAAATGAATTTAGTTACTGTTGATGTAAAATAAGTGAAAAATTTTAAAGGCAGTAAGAATGGAAAAGGGCCCCTTTGCCGGCCTTGATTGGTGTTAAAAGGTTAAACTGATCAATGAGGGACTCAGTGTCATGTGTGCACCATTCAGTTGTTGAGTATCATGTGGTCATTTAACTTAGACGTGGTGAGTTTTGTTTGACAAAATAGCGAATGTTCCCTTTTTTTGCATTATATTTCTATGTTATTGGTAAGTTCACAAGAAATAGTTTGTTATGTAAATTTCTACCATGGGGAAAATCTTTATGTTAATAAAATAAAGAATGCAAAAAAGTCTTTAATAAAAACCCCACAGACACAAAAAGTATGGCAGTAAGTGGACCATGGGCTGCTACAAAAAAGAAATAATTTATGTAAAACAAGGAACGATCCATTATTCAATCTACCATAATTGAATCAGTGGTCTTGATAGTGTACCTGAGACACCATGGATTTTTTTAACCCATTTGTAGCCAGAGGGTGAGAAAGTGATGCATGGAGAGTCACATGTGCGTGCATAGGTGAGGTACGGGGAGGCCAAATTTGACTGACTCTTTCCAGTTTCTTCACTGTTTTCATTCTAACCTTATTCCAACTTGGCCCCAGGTTCTAGATTTAGCTATTCACATAAAAGAGGCCTGTAATGAGAAAGGGCTGTTTGAGTCTTCTTCAGTATCTTCTTCTAAATCAGCCTATGTGATCAAGGTATATACAGGTTTGCCTAATCACAGCCACATTCACTCACGTTCCCCTTTATATAGTTTATATAGTAAAGTTCAGGAAATCAGCATTGCCGGTAGTGTTGTAGATTGAATGTTTGTGAATGTCAGAATTGAAGGTCGGTCAGACAGAAACTCATCAATAGGAGTGAAGGGCATGCTGCAGTTGAGTACATAAAAGGTGAAGGAATGTGACGCAGAAGAGAGGCAAATGCTGTGTAGCTGTCGGGCAACTTCTTAAGGAGGAGTACATTTTAAATGAGGTTGCAGAGGAAGGTTGGCAATCCAAAGTAGGGAAGATCTTTCCCTATAGCTGAACAAATTAGCATCAGCTGAGTGACAACTTTGTGCTAAGTGCTGTGAGGTTTGCTGTTCACCAGCTCTTAATCTTGACAACGTCGGGTATGGAAATTGGAACCTTTGTGTCTGCCTCATAGCCTTCTTTGTCCATTGCACCAGAGCGGCTTGTCCTGGTCACATCCACGCAGAGGCAGCACAGTGGCAGGCCTGGGAAGGGGAAGGAGAGCTTAAGCCCTTGGCTTCTTCCTCAGCGCTTGCAATCATCATTATTATCATCTTCCACTGCACCTCTGCTGGTCACAGAGGAAGCTGTAAAAGATGTTCTCGTGCCTGTGTGTGATCGCCGTGCAGGCAGTGAAAGAAGGGGATAAGTTGATCCTTGCTCTGTGGTTCTGCCAGCCTGCAGCTCGTCTTCCTGTCAGCTTTCACCTTCAATGCCCCGCAGAGCGTGCATGTGGCAGCCCTACTACTCAGCTGTCAGGCAAAAGGGGAAGAAAAAAGTAGGATTCTGACACAATACTCAAACTGAGTAAATTTTTCCCTCACTAATACTTTCTGTCCTGGGATTATTTTGTGAACACAGATTTCATTAGGAAGCGATTGATCTGTACATCTTGGGGCTTCTGCACTGACACTAGCTCCTTCTAATTGCTGGGATGTTCTATTCTGATTTCATGCAAGTAGTGCAATCTTCACCCACAGACTATTGATTAATTACACGTTTAAGACATCTGAGAGTATTGGCCAAGTGCGTTTGTGGTTTTCTAGGATTTTCTTCTTGTATTTTCCTGTGTGAACTTTTCTTGGTTCTTTTATCCCTCCCCCATCTTTTGGCATTTCAGTTAGTCTTTAAAGTACTTGTTTTATAAATAGAAAAAAAAATCAGAACTGAGCTTTAGCATTTATCTGTTAACTCATGCTGGGATGTGGGAGAGGGACCGGCATGAACAGTGATTCATAAGAACATTATTTTTTCTTCCAGACTAAATAGTCTCATTGAAGCACATTCAGCTGTGAATAGCTGTGAATACAATGCCCGTGGAGGCCCATGCTGGTTGGGTTAGCAGCTTCCGTCCACGTGGGCACAAGTGTGTGCCTTGTTACTGCAGTGCTGTGCGTTCCTCCGGGAGAGGCTCTGCTGTTATGTATGCTATGAAATTTCAAATAAAGGAAGAACAACAGCTGTAATGGGCCCAATCCAATGATGGCAAAAGGTGAATACAATTGCTCCCTCTGGGAAGTAAAATGCTCATTTAGAGGAGGGAAATGATCATTTCCAAGCAGAACATTTGGCTTCCTGAGAGCCGAAGTGTCAGCACAGCTTGATAATAACACCTTGGGCTGTAATAGTACCCTTTCCCTTTTGAGAGCTGGGTTCTTTCTCCTAAATTTATCTTTACAGCATTCTTGTGAAGCGGGTAAGCTCAGGTGTTATTGAGCATCTTTTATGGATGGAAAAGCTGAGATGCTGAAAAAAATCCAGCAATTTGTCCTTAAATTATTTGTCCCAGAAATCAGTTTAGATCAAAGTTTCTCAGCCTTGGCACTAGGGACATTTTTGACCAATTAATTCTGTGCTGTGGGGGGCTGTTCTTCATGCTGATCTATGCACTAAATGCTGGTGTTGCCCCAGACAGGGCAACCATAAATCTCTCCAAACATTGTCAGATATCTCCATGGGACCAGACCACCTTTAGTTGAGTTCACTAACCTAGCTTGACTGGCCTGGACCACCTACTGTGGTCAATAGGAAGCCTTAAGCATCCATGGGGGTGTCCTAGTTATAATAGTGATACTTAGAATTTACCATCATAAGTCTGTGCATTTTATGTTTGCATATAAGTGTATTTAATTCTCATAGGAATTCTACTTTAACCTTACATTCCATATGAAAACCCAAGCCACCGTTAATCTTACCTTTCGTATGAAAAGCCAAGCCACCACAGTGGTCATTCCATGTACCCAAGTTTATACTAGCTTCATGGGTACATCACCTCTACTGCTGCATACAGCCCCTGTTTAGAAGGGCACCACACGTGTTTAATGTTCTGCTATCACTGTATGGGAATTCTTAATCTTTTTTGAAGAAGGATACCCACATTTCCATATGATTAGCTCCATAAGCCAGAATTTGGGTCCTGAAAGTCTAAAGTCTCTGCCAAATCTTCCCACTTTTCTCTGATTTTTTACTTGTTCATCCTTTTGTGTATTTGCTTAGTAAATTGCACTGTGAGCTTTTTAGGGGCAAGGCACTAGACTTTGAAGGGAGGGCACGCTAGAGACACTACCGCTGTTGTCCTTTTTCTCATGAAGTTAGCTGTCTTAGCAGGGAGACAGAGCAACAAGCACATATTTGCAGTTCAGTATGCTATGTGTCATGATAGGAAGGGCCTGGTTGCCGTGGGGACATGTAGGAGGGCATTTGGCATGTTCTGGAAGGCTCAGGAAGGTTTATAAAATGAGCCTGCAGGGCAGAGTGAGAGTTACACAATCCAAAAATTGAGAATATATACCATATGAGCCAAAGCAAATGGCCAAACAATGACATGAATGAAGGGAAATATGAAACAGTTAGGGAACAAAAATAGTGTGGTGTGTTTGGAGAGCTGAGTTGAATCAGCCTTTATTTATATACCACATATGTTATGGTACAGTAACAACCTCACCAACTCTGGATTATTTGAGGAAGAGTTTATGTTGTAGGTTAGATGCGATTGAGTTGTACTGTTGCTCTAGTAATCTCTAGGATGAAAACTGGACATGCCATCCTCATGAAAGAAGGAAAAGATTGAAATAGCTCAACCATGCAATGGCTCATTCTTCCCTAAAGAAAGGGCAGAGACTAACACATGAATAACACATGCTATTTTGAAAGAGTAGGAGGAGAGAAGTAATAAGCAGTGAATTTTGGAAGTAATTAGAAGCTAGGTTCAATTAAGTGTCATAGATAATATTAGAGTTCAGGCTCAGTACACTCATTCCTGTGCTAAGCAGTTGGTTCTAAGTGTCTCATTTAAATTATGATTTCGGGATGCAGTAATCACAACAGCCACAGTGATACACGCAAGATAACACAACAAAATTTAAAGAAGATAAACTCATTACACACTCAAGTGCAAATGATGCTTGCCCCCTGGGTATAGGTATAGGGAAAGAATCATTAATTAGGTGCCAGGTAATAATGTACTTGCAAAGACAGAATTTTTGTTTTAACTGTGGAGGAAAAAATTGCCTGGGACTCCAGAAATCATTAATTTCGCCTTGTTGACACTAAGTATGGTTTAATTGATTTGGACCAATTGACCGATTTTTTTATTGGCTGTATTCTGCACTTTGAGAACTGTGGTGATAGCTGCCTCCCATCAATCTTGATTATATTTTGAAGATCTGAATTCAGTGGAAAAAGCCTGAGTGACTCATTACTTTTTTTTTTTTTGCAATGGACATAATTATTTATTAAAAGGATTTGAATCTTTGTCATACATTTTAATACTGGTAGAGTGTTTAGAATGCGTTAGTATTAGTTAATTTAGTAATGTATTTTTTTATTATTATATTTTTTTATTAATTATTTTGCATTATGTGACAGTTTCATAGGCTTTGGGAATCCCCCCACTCCTATTCCTCCCCTCCCCCCTGGTGGATTCCTCCACCGTGATGCAGCATTACAGTTCAAATTCAATCAAGGTTCTTTCCTTGCAAACATATACCAAGCATAGAGTCCAGCTACTTATTGTCCAGATGGGTTGAACAGTTTCTTGGGGAGACCATTTCTGGTCTGAAGTTAGAGCTGGTAGAATATCATCCCAGTCAATTAAGAGTCCCAATATAACATCAACAGCAATTTGCAATATTATGGAATTGACATGGTTTTGAGTAACCAGTATGTTAAAAAAAAAAAAAAAAAAAAGCAAGTCCTAACCACAACCTATGATTTGCTCATTGACATTTCAATTTTAGTTTGTATACAGGACCGGCTGCTATATACCTTAAAATGACTATAAGGTACCATTCAGCTGTCTCGTGTCTATTTCATTTTAATATTTAGCCATTTGTTGTGTTGAAGTATAATTTTGCTGATCTTGGCAGATTTTAGGATAATCTAGACTGGCTTGTAACTCTAACAAGATATTTGTCGACATTTAAGGTGCAGAACATTTCTTTTTGGGGGGGTGTGCAGGAAAATCCTCAACACCATGGTGAGGAGTAACTAATCTTTGTGTCCCACCCAGCGAGGCATGAGCCAATCCACGCCAGCTCTTTCCAACCTCTTAACAGGAGGTCATGTGCGTGGAGCAGGGGGGCACTCCAGAGTGGAGCAGGTGGTAAGGAGGAAGCTTGGATCCCAACCATGAAGACTCCCAGACCTTCACCACAAACTATTAATACAAGCAACATGGACTATATCCCAACTGCCAAGGAGGCCACAGGGAATTGGATGCCCTCGGAGGACGAGTACTCTGAGGTCACCCACCCCTAACCGGAGCTTCCGCAGGGGATGGAAGAAGTCCATACACTACCATGCAGAAACCAATATCATCGGAAAGACAACCAGAAGCCCTGAGCGGTCAGCAGAAACAGAAGAACAATAAATGTCCTTCGGGACCAGGGAGGAGAGCTTTCTCTGGTCCGAGCCTGGCTCCACCTCTGGAGCCCCGCCCTCCCTCGCAATGACCATCGGGATTGCTTCGAAAACCCCTCACAGCAAACAAACAATCATACAAACTAAAAAAAAAACCTAAAATAAATAGACAAATGACTCATTACTTTTGATAGGGCCCACATTTTACTTCAATCATTAATACCTGTGAGAATTTGAACAAGTTATCTAACATCTTTGAATTTAGCTTTTCTTATTTGTAAAGTGTGATTATAAAAATTCAATTACAAATACAAATCCAACAACAGTAGTAACTTTTATTGGAAGATCTAGGCACAGGGCTAACAATGTATTATAATGCTTAAAACTTTCCACAGACCTATGAAGTTAATAGTTCAAAAAGTTTGTGGAAAATATGTGTTTTAAAAATGAGGAAAATATTTCCAAAACTTTTTACATCAAAGTATGCTGGGATGCAGAAATCATTATTAATTTGAAAGATAGAGTGACAAGGTAGTAGAGATACAGTGCAGATCTGCTGGTTGCCTACCCACAAAGTCTGCCACAGCTGGGCCTGAAGCCAGGAGGCAAGAACTCCATTCTGGTCTCCACTGGAGGCAAGCTTCCCAGTAGTTGGGCCATCCTCAGTTCGCTTCCCCAGCACATTAGCAGGAAGCTGGATCAAAAGCAATAGAGGACTTGAAATGGTGCTCTAATGCAGAATACTAACATGGCAGGCAGCAGCCTAAGTCACAGAAACACAGGGCTGGCCGGTCCCCCACTAAACTTATTTTTGCAATACATTTTCCCTGAACTTTTTGAATGTGTACGCATACCTGGATTTTACAGAGGAAGGAACTAATTTTAAAGGGAAGGCATAGAACCTGTAAGTGAGCCCACGTGTATGATGACCAAAACTTTTCTCTCCAGTATTACATAATAGGGACAACAATAATAGTAAGACTGACACCATTTCAACCTCTCTTAAAATTAGCCCAGTTCTTTATAAATACTCTTTTAAAATATACACAGGATAAGGAATCTTGGGTTTAATATTATGTATGTATAGCCATGTATGTCTGTATGTAGACATGAGTACTTTCAAATTGTGTGGAAAATGGAATTAAAAATGTTCATTTTGGTGCAGAAGGGTTTTTGAAATGCTTGCATGATTTTCATCATACACATTTTCCATGGATTGACTGAAGTATCCTTGTAACTCTCTATTAAGCAGCCTTTTACTCCATGTCTGTGTTTGTAAATGAAGAGTATTAGGCTGCCCAACTTATTAGACTGCCACAGGAATATATCAGTGGGAAATATCAATCTGTGGATTTAAGGAGACTTGGTAGGAAGCTTGTCAATATCATACCTAAATAAGAGTAAATGGACTTTGGACAGAGATGTAGGTCCTCAGTCTAAAATACAAAGCATAAATTTCACCAAGTGGGCTTTGTCTTGCATTTTGACTTTCCAGGGGTCCTATTCTTTCTTTTCTCTCTTTTTTTTAATATATCTGAGTTTAAATAATTACATTTTAAATAATTGAAGTAATTTTGTGTCCTGTGGAGATACGTGAATTATTAATGTAATATGTTTTCACAACTTTTCTCTATTTCAGTGATTTTATTCAGTGCTGAAGATCCTAAGCATGTTTGCTTTGCCTTGTGTTAGGGAATCATGGAGTGGGTAGTCACTTCATTTATTTGTTGTGTTGTCTAACATAGAAGAATGTATGCATTTTGTTGGCAGTTTATGAGGGTGTGTGTGTGTGTGTGTGTGTGTGTGTGTGTATGGGTTCCCTGCTAGGTATGTCCTCTCCTCCCCTTTCCACCCCCCAAAATCCAATTAAGTGAAATTACCACTGGATAACTGACAGTCTTGTGGTGTCTCTCTTTCCATACCAAATTTGACTGCCATTTTCCAATTAAAACAAAGCCTGTAAGTCGGGTAGGTTGGGCCTTCGCTTTTGCCCACAGCTTGTTGGCTCTTGTGAGCTTCTTTTATAGTATCTTCATAAAATCTGGGTTTGAATCATTAACAGCTTTAACATCTAGTTATGAGGCCAAGTGAAGAATCTGTTCCACCCTCAAGCAGCCCTGCTCCCTTTGAAAAAGGAGCATTGTATTCCTAACCCACAACAATAAAACACACATTAATGGCGTGCACATTAATACCCAGGCTAACTCTGAGTGGCTTTTTACTTGGGGTAGACGGTATTTCGGTTCCAATGCTAAAAAAGTTGTTGATGTAGTCCATTTTCAAACCAACAGAAAGTTCCTTTCTGATGATCCAGAGTTTTTTTTTTTTTTTTTTTTTTTTTTTTTACATTATCTGGTGATGTTTCTGGAAGAGAACTCTACTCATCATTGTCTGTGTAAGGGCCATGACACAGCCTCATTTTCAAGAATCCTGATTCTAAGGCACAAGTTGTGAAACGGTGGCTAAGTGGTGGTTTGCAATGCCAGCATCCCATAGTGGAATGCATAGGATCCAGTCCTGCTGTCTCCTCCATCACAGCTTTCATCCCATACACTGTCTTGGCTGCAACACGTTATGCTCAGTACTTGATTCCCTGCCATTCCCATGGAAGGTTCAGGTAGAGTCCCTGGCTTCTGGTTATAGCCCAGCCCTGTCTTGCCCTTGCAGATATTTGGTAGAATAAATCAGCTAATGGGAGAGAGCTCTTTCCTCTTCCTTTTCTCTCTGTCTCTTTCTCTGTCTTTTATTGCATTGTCAAACAATTCCTCACATTAGTTGAGGTTGTTCTGTAATGCCCAAACTGGGTCTGCTTGCCCAAGCATGGAAAAGCCGATCTCTGACAGCAAGGTGGTGGAAGATAATGGATATTTATTGCAAAGCACAGAGGGAAGAGCCAGGGAGCTATTGCTTGAATTCTAGGCTCTCCAAGGAGTTCGGGGTGAAATTGGGGCTGAGAGGTATGTGATCAATTCATGTCCAGGTTCCTGGTTGGTCAGTGAAGCTCGTGACATTGCTATGGTGGGTCAGTGATGTGCTGTTCTTTAGGGAATTTATGATGGTCAGGTGGCCTGCAGCCTATTGGGATGGCATGAATGAAGTAGTTACAGTTTCTCCTATAATTCCCCCAGATGCGGCTCTCTAGACCACAGTGGCCATCAAGGTTCTATTCTGCAGAGGAACAAGTGACTTTTTGTTACTAGAACCTTGTCGGGTCAGGTCTGTCCCTGCCTCAATTAGGGGCTTCCTTTTGTTGCAGGACTGGCAAGGACTCCTGGAGCTAGGGGAAAAGACATGTGGCTGGATCATGCCTTTACGTTATAGGTATTCAGTTTCAGTTGCTTTAAATAAATAAAAACACATAAATAAATTTAAAAATATATTGGTTCTAAGATTCTGTCCAGTCCTACCAGAATCAGTGCTGGAGTTTTGTGATGTTGAGAAACGTTGTCATGGAGAAGAGTTAAACAAAACTGAGATTAAACTTAATTTGTGAACATAGAGACTTAGCAAACCACATGCTACTGACACTGTTCTTAAGGTTTAGTTGAGGTTTACCAACTGGTATGCCATTTGCCTCTGTGGCTTTCTTGTATAGTTTTGTCATCCACAGTCACAAAGCCAACAACTTTGTTAACTCCATGATTGTCCTTGACCTCACTTCATCATAGGACAAGTAGGATTTAAATATTGACGTTGTGCAAGATTCAGGAATAAAATTTTTAAAATAGCATTATTTATTTGAAAAGATATTTTATTTATTTTAAAGAGAGAAAGAACTTATCCAACTACTGGTTTACTCCTCATATTCCTACAACAGTCAGGGCTGACCCAGGCCAAAGGCAGGAACCAAGGACTCAGTTTGGGTCTTTCCCTTGGGTGGCAGGGCTCCGATCACATGAGCCATCACCTCCTGCCTCCAAGGATATGCATTAGCAGGAAGCTTGACAAGGGTGTAGAACTGGTACTTAAAACAAGTTACTCCTATATGGGAAGCAAGGTTTTCAAGCAGCAGTCTAAATACTGTCCACAATTTTTTCTCTAGCTGCAGTTATGTAGGGATGTTTACAATTTGATTTCATGCTCCATGAAAAATATAGTTACTGTTTGTTACATTGTAAAAGAAACCTGAGGGGAGGACATGCAATGCAGTGGCCTGGTTATTCTGCTTGTGATCTGGCCTCCTGCCATGTTTTGCTAATGCACATCTTGGGAAGCAGCAGATCATGATTTAAGTGTTTACATGCCTTCCATCCAAGTGGGGGTCCAGATGCAGTTCCTGGCCAAGGCTTAGCCCAGCCTGAATAGTTGTGGGGTTTGGGAAGTGAACCAGAAAAATGGAAGATTGCTCTTTGTCTTTCTTCTTTCCACCCCTCCTTACCCCCAACTTCCCCCAGCCTCTGCCTTTCAAGATCAATGAAAATAAGCAAATAATCTAAAAAATCAGAAAGTGTTCAATTTTTAGATTAGTGAGAAAATATACAACTCAGTTCCATAGTGTAGGAGGTGCTGGTCTTTCTGTAAAGCAATAGGGAAAAAAATCCTGCCGTTCACATTATAACAGGTTGAATTTCAAACTGTGGCCCGTGGACCAATGGCATCAGCATCAACTTGGGAGCTTCTTGGAAATACAGAATCTTAGATTCCACTCAGTGTCCTAAATTTGAATATGCATATTAGGTTTCAGAAACACCTCACTAAGAAATTGCTAGTTCCTAGAAAGTATTGTTTTAAATAGGCTGACAGTTATTTATTTATTTATTTACATAGGATAATTTCTCCTGTGTTTAAAGAAAAATTAGAAATGCAGTTACCTGAAGTGAATGATTCTTGGCGTAGATTTGTGGGCAAAATATGAGCCTTTAAATGTTAAGTTGGGTGAGTATTAGTGATGGCAGTCATTTCTACGTAGATTGGCAAGTGTCTGAGCTGAATCATCAATGGTGTCCTAGAATCCTGGGAGCAGTTACAGAATTAAGTCATTATTAAGCTTGATCTGTAAAGGAAGATAATGTATACATCTGACAACAGCATCTGGGTGGTGAGAAACTTGGTGGAGGGGATAAAGGAATGTGTGATGGAATCACTACTATTTATGCCAATAAGCAAGAGCTAGAATATCTTTATAATTTACTATATGTCTGTTGTAATAAAGACAGGCCTTTCAGAAATAGATGGCAAATCAGAATGGTTTCAGCTTGAAATATGTAATAATCCACAGTGCATCCTAGATATTTGTGTCACCAAAGGCAAATAGTAGCATTAACTTTCAGATCAGGAATAAGTCAAGTGTCCAAGAGTTCCTCCCCTGAGTAAAGTTGGAGAACTCCTGGGAACTGTTCAAATATGGAGTGGAAAATCAGTTGCTTTGACTATCTCAGGATGAACTGAATATGTCCTGTTTTGGGGACTTCATTCCATTTCCAAGCATCTTAGGTAGGCCATGTGAAGGGAACAGTGCTGCTCTTCGTGACTCTGTAGCCAAATACCTGGGCTAGGCTTTGACACATTAGTTCTCTCTCTCTCTCTCTCTCTTTCTCTCACTCTCGCTCTCGCGCTCTCTCTCATGCTACAAGCATCTAAGAAGCAAATATGAGCTTTTTAAGATAGGCCCCAAAATAATGACTCAAATAATGTTGTCATCTTTTCACAATCTGATTTCTAACAAATAAATTTATAATACTGGCTGTCATGCAAAATTCAGTCATAAATGCTTAGGGATATTTACACATTGGTTTCATTTATAAGTAATGTTTGTCTTTAATTAATGTCTTTTCTTAAGGGTAGGCCATTTTTAACACAAGCTATTAAGATGACAAATGTCGTGGAACAGTGGAAATTCCCTAGCCTTGTCATTAATAGGTGAAGTAAAATTTGGATTAATAACAAAAGCAAAACCTCTTATAATTCATTCAGTTAACCATTGTCACTTTTGGGGGGAAAGGATGAGCCTTGGAGGAACTGATAAAATAACATTGTGAAACAAGACTTCTCCATGTAGGTATTCAACACTATAAAACAAATGGTTACAGATGTTTATTCCTTTTCAGTGGTTTTGATGCAGCAGAAGGGGACAATTTAAAATATAGAATAGAGAAGAAATAGATAAGCTCCCTTCTCTGCTCATTTCACACCTTGCTGGGTGAATAAAATTCATTTTTTTTTTCAGGAGATAGCAAGATAGAGAGGCCAGGAAGAGCATCAGTCATTTCCGGAAGCTGCTTCAGACTGGGAAATGACCTGCTCACTTCCAACATGTAGCAAGAGGAGTCCCTTTTATATCCCATAAAATGTTCTCCTTTTCCATCTCTTACTCTGTTTCCTCTTTCCAGCAGGAAAACAAAAACAGGAACAGGAACAAACCAAAACAAATTACAAAATCCTGGAAGAATGAGAGTTGACAAGTTTTGCTGTCAATTTGGGGAGAGAGGTCAAAGGTTATTATCTAATAGGCACCCACAGAGAATCAGTCTGCCCCTTAAGGATCCTGTGGGATGCATCTGAGCCTCCCTTGGGTGTGTGCAGAGTGACTCCTGGTCAAAGACAGGGATGTGCATTGGCACTCCAGGGGAAATTAGATTTTGCTGTCAATAGAAAATTGCCATGTCCCGGACCAGGTGATCCGTTCTCAACCCCCCCCCCCCATCAGTTTGCATTAATACAAGGCACAGGTGGTACAGAAGACAAGTAGTATTTATCATGTTTACCAGGTTTGCAAACCACAACCCTTTTCAGTCGATTCTAATCTTTGTTTCTGGTTATCTGCTTTGAAAATAAATTAAGTAATGCTTTTTTTTTCTTCCCTAGCAAATGCCTGGTGTATTCTCACGGAGTCAAAAGTCTACTTTTCTGTAAGTTACAAGTCTGTTTAAACATATGCCTTCCCCAGTTTTCTCTTCCCTTTGGTTAACCGACTGTGTGCACGAGTTACCACCTGGAACTCAGACTGTACATTCGTGTGGTGAATGGCAGAGCATCAGAGTGCAAAAGCCTAGCGCAAACTCCCATTTAAAACTCCACAGTATGGGATTGGTTGATTTGTTAACACATTTCTTTTTTGCCATTAAAAGTAAAGAGGATTTGCTCTTCCTCTTTCCTCCTGATTAGAGGACTTCACTGGATTTGTGGCAGATAAATTGACAAGCGAGGGCATTGATGACAAGAGAGCGATAATTGATGGTGGCAGGTGGGGGCCTGGTGCTCTGGCATGTCCTGTGGAGGGTGAGCCAAGGACATCTATCAATCAAATTGGTGACAGCAGCTGGGGAGACTTAATTGGAGATTCATTGAACCTTTAATGATGTGACAGAGAAAAATAAGGACGCTTAAAAGGCTCCTGGGCTATTGCTTTTCTTTCATTGCAGCAACTCTCATGGAAAAAGTGGAAAGTGGACATCACTTCAGGGTTGAACATTCGCTGTTTCTATCAAAGTTAATCACATTGTTTTGAGAAGCAGAGCAGTCAAAGCATTTACTGTCAGTTCTTCCTGGAATCGATTCTGTTCCTGGAGATTCAGAGATTTGGTTGTCCCCCGGCTTCTGCATAATCAGGGATCCTCAGCAAGGGCCTGCCTACTGCTTGCTTAACACTGAGTTGCTAGAAATATGCAGATATTGTCTCCCAGAAAGTGAGTACTGAGCAATACGGGGAAATAAATCTCCATTCTTTCAGACAGTTCTGGATGCCTTATAGGTGTGAATATTTTGGTTTTCAGTTTTGCTGTTTTTTTTTAAACACTTTCAAAATATTTTATTTCTCATTTGGGAAAGGGAAACTCCAGAGAAATATAGTTTCAAGACATGCTGTGTGAAAGGAGAGTGTGGTAGCTTCTGCCATCGAGGTTTACGTATTTATGCATTCCAGATGATCACTGTGGGTGCCTTCCATGCAGAGAGCGTTCCTTAACCAAGTCCAACCAAGGTCAACAGGACCTGGCTGTTTCTTTGAAGGAAGTCATAGTCCAATGAGGGAAAACATAAACATCCTTGAAATGTTGCCATGTTATGGGTAGGAACTCATGGAGGGTGTGAATGCTCTGGCTGTCCAGGATGGAAGAAGCTATATGTATAAAGACAGTGAATTGCTTTTTTTTTTTTCTTTTTTTGCTATCTCTTGAAAAATTACAACTTTCACTGGAAAGCTTGCTGCCCCTAAAACAAACAAGCAAACAAACAAACAAAACAGAACAAAAACCCAAATTGAAGTTAGGATAAGCCCGAACATAAACTGTGATAGTGATTCTTTAGTAACTGGTGTCCACATGTAGCCAAGTCTGACTTATTATATAGACAAGAGGCATCACATCCCAGACTAGACCTCCCCCTTGCAAATTCAGTGTCTTGCTATTCATGTTTCTTTGCTATGAGTCAGTGACTACAGACCTGGCCCACTTGTTAGTGGAGTCACAGGGGCTTTTCTGAGTTTCCCCGCAGGTCAGCCTCTTGTTCCCTGCAGGCACGGCTTGCTTTTTGGTGTACGCAGAGTTCCCAGTTCAATGTGTTCTTTCTGTTATGGCCTTCAAGAAAGTGATTGCCCAGAGGTCCTCCTGACGGCTGCAATGTAAAGTGCCCTGTCTCTGTTCAGTCCTCTCCGCAGCCCAGTCCTGTCCGGCTGGGGTTCGTTTCCCTGAGTCTCGGTAGGCATCTTCAATGAACACTCATACAGGCGAAGAAGCACATTAATCAAGAAACTGCATCACCAAGAAGGGACAGAACTCCTCTCAGGACCAAGTGCAGCTGCCACTAGCCTAATAGAGTCTTACATTCCAAAAAGAATCTCATTTAAAATACGTTGAGGCAGGTGGTTTGGTAGGAAAATGAGGTATTAGAAGATTGGAGAGCGAGGGCAGGAGGTCCAGTTTGCATAGGAAGACTCAGGACGAAGCTGTTGCTCTAGGCCATTTTCACTGAATAAACTGTGGCAGAAAGGATTCTCTCAGTTCTATCCCTTTTGGGGGGAGGGACTGATTAAATTGTAGAATTAGTTAACTTTCCCACATTTTAGAAATACACTGTTCCTAGGCTGCACAATTATCTGAGGAATGCAAATTATTCATAAACTGTAAATGCAGACAATGAGCCACCTTTAGATACCTTTAAAATGAAATATAGAATAATGCTTTATTAATGTGTTCATTAATGTGCTGATTCACATTAATCATGGTGGTATCTGAATCTCCCATAGAACATTGCCCCCAGTGGACACCCAGTGCAGGTGCAGTTCATGTACAGCCAGGCGAGGCAGCACAGTGGGTCTTTTAATGACTGACACTTCTGGTGAGCATAAATCCGACTTCTAGGTGCATCCAGTGTCTGAGCTGTAGTCACCTTTTCCCTTGGATATTTAGATTAAGCAGGGAAATTCCATATGAGAATTGTTATCAAGACGTTGTAACCAAAGTTTTATTAAAACAAAAATATATGTATAAGCATTCCTCTTACTCATCCTTACCATGTTATACCTTGACATGCTTATGTCATCAAAATTTGCTTTTCTCAGTGTTGGCCTAATTAGGATCCAGTGTCTCTAGGTTACTTGTGCATCATCTTGTGAGGATTTGGACTGTTGAACTGTTAGAAAAGTCTGATCAAATTTGGAAAGATTTTTTTCTTTCTTTTAATGTCGTAAATCTTAAATAAGTTATTGATTAATTAATCTGAGTTATAGTCAGGTATGGGTGGTTTGTTTGCCTCTCCTGGATTCGGCCTAGTAACCTGATAAAATATGGTAACTGTTTCTGGGAAGGTATTTATTGTAAAGGTATGTTATTGCTTAATCCAAATGGGCCTCACCCAAGCAGTTGAAGGCATGAATAGAGCAATGGCTGACTTCCATGAGAAAGAAGTGATTCTTCCTGCACATGCCTTCCCTGCATCTCTGTGCTGCTGGCACCTTGCTGACTTGTATTGCCAAATCCTCCACAATGGTGCGTGACAGTTCCGTAAAGAAATCTCTCTCCATCACTACATCCTATTTGCTCTGTTGATGTGGAGCACCATGACTGAAAGTAAACTCAGATGACACCCTGTGCAATTTTGTCATTGAGAGTGTGTCATCTGATTCTATTGCTTCTCAGCACCAGATTTGTATTTTTACAAACTGGATAAAAACAAGCAGAGTTTAGTGTGTTTCCACAAGAGCAATAGGTTTTCTTCATCTTAAGGATTATGAAATTGATTGTGGTAGAATTTTATACTTAGGCTTCTGCCAATCATTGCTTACTAGGCTTGTAAATGAAGAGTGGAGAGCGCTCCCACTGCCTCTCAGCTTCCTGTGGTGCTCACAGCCATCCCAGGAATCTTCCAGTGCGGCACAGTGCTAAGTACAGTGATAAATGTCAAGTGCACTGGCATGTGGCTCACTATATGTCCTTTTACATATAAAAAGTGGGAAGCCTTAAATCAGGGCACTCCTTTGGGATTTTAACTAATTCTGAGATTGTTTGGCTGTCTTTCTTCTCACTGGGATGGTAGTTCATGACTTAAGAAAGTTCTGTAAATACTGAAAATGTTCAGGAAAATAATTGCACAGACTTTAGCATTCAAATCATGATGACAGATTATCTAACCTGCAAATATAAAATGTAATTTACTAACATAATATTTAGCAAAATGATCAACTGTGAATACTTTGTGCTTTAAAAAATTCTACTGGAATTATAAACCTGACTTTGAGGCTAGCAGTGTGAAGGAGTGGGTTAGATGTTTGCCAGCAAAGATGCCAGAATCTCGTACAAGAACACTAGTTGCAATCTTGGCTGCTTTGCTTCTTTTTAAAAAAATTTTTTAAAAAGATTTATTTATCTTTATTTGAAAGGCAGATTTGCCAGAGAGAAGGAGAGAGAGACTTCCACGTTTTGTTTCACTCCCCAAATGGCTGTAACACAGAGAGATGAGATAATCCCAAACTGGAAGCCAGAATCTTCTTTTTGGTCTCTCATGTGGGTGCAGGGGCCCAAGGACTTGGGCCATCCTGTACTGCTTTCCCAGACCATAAGCAGAGAGCTGGATCAGAAGTGGAACATCTGGGACTAGAAATGGTGCTCCTATTGGGTGCCAGTGGTACAAGTGGAGGATTAGCCTGTTGAGCCATTGTGCTGACCCCAAAGGCTACTTTGCCTCTGATCTAGCTCCCTGCTAATGTTCCTAGAAAAGCGGGGAGGGATGGTTCCAGTATTTGGGCTCCAGCAATCACTCAAGAGACATGAATAGTGTTCCTGGCCCCTGACTTCTCCTTGTCCAGATCTTGGCTGTTATGTCCATTTGGTAATGATTCAGTGGATGGAAGATATTGTTCTCTTTCTCCTCCCCATTTTGCTACTCTTCCTTTCGAACATGTAAGTCCTTAAAAATTAACCTATGATTTTTTAAAAAACAGAATTATAGTACAGCTTACACAAAGGATTTATAAGCTTACAATGCTGACAAAATTTCTTGAGAGCCTAGCCTGTTGTAAGCACTACATAAAGCAGTTTGTATAGGTTGGTACATTCCAACTGTGTAAAATTGTTCATCCTCACTCTCTATTTCAGGTTTGACGAACTAACTTGCAGCCAAACGTAGACCTTGTTAGTCAACTTTTCATTACTTACAAAAAACAAAACAAAGCAAAACAGAATCAAAAACAAACCAAAAAAACCAAAAAAACACCTGAGAGGATCTTGATAATAAAAGTGGATTTGATTCAATAGCAGAGCGGTTCAGGATCTAGGATGGGGTGGCCCTTCATCTGGTGTCTGGTGGAGGCTTCGAACTCTGGAGTGGATGTGGAGGGAAGATGACACAGTTGAGTCAGGAGCAGAGAGCAAAGTTAGGCCAAATTCCTCTACCATAACAGGACCACTCCTGAGAACCCCCTTCCACAGACACTTGGTCAGTGACTCAAAAACCTTCCCCTGGCGGCACCTGCTAGACACCATGATTGGATAAAGCCCTTTTCAACCCTTAACAGAGGACTTTAGAGTTTATGCATCTGTAGGAGTGAGTTTATGAATCTTTTAAACAGTGTCTTAACTACTAGCCTGTACAAATGCATTCCTTTGTTAAGTGCTTTCTGTAAGAAACCTTGGGTTCATACAGGAAATGATTTGTTTCTGGTTTCTTTTGTAAACCTCATAATTCTGAAATGAATTCTTAGCTAAATATGAAAAAATACACATGAATAAAAGTTGGAAGTAAGAGAGAAAGTTTATTTTTTAGCATTTAAAATCTGAAGATTTCTAAGTTTGTGTATTTGTGTGGGTGAGTGTGTGCAGTAGGAAGAGTAGTAGTGCAGACTGGTAGAAAGAGGAGTGTATATAATACAGTGGAGATGGAAAGGACAGATCCGAACTCCTAAATCCATATTGCAAACATTATTGGATGCTCTGTTTAGTAGGAAGCCTTCCTGTCCTATCTTGGATCTGTATGTTCTCATTTCTGAGTTTCAGTAATTAAATCTTCACAAAGTAGCATCGCCAATGACGTTTGAGAGGGCAGAGATAGGGGTGCTGAGAGACGAAAAGCTTCTGTGTCCATGAAATGATGTCTGGGAAGTTAATCCGATAATGTATGCAAAATGCTTAGGAAAAAACTCAAGAAAATCCACAACAGTAACCATCACCGGATTGTTAGAAAGTCATGAATGATTGCTTACAATTCATTACAGCAATCTCAGGCATCCAAACATTTTGGGGCAGTTGTTTGATCTTGGAAGGGCTGATTGTGTATTTTCTTGTGCTACTTAATAAAGATTAAAGATAGTTACAGAGGAAATTATTTTGTTTGAAAATATTTTAAATATAACTCTTTACAAAGGCTACAAACAACTTAAAAATATCATCATATCTTCATCTACTATAGTTTTTTTGGGGATCAAGGAAGGACTACAACAGGGGAAGTCTTCCCTCTTTAAGATTCATGTAGAAACCCCAAGTTGGTTATTATCAGAGACACTGCGCTTGTTCTGGATTCTTCCCATGAGTCACCAAACCTAAATAAAGATTGTAAAGTTTATTTCTTAAGAAGAGTGATTGTGATTTATTCTTTTTTTTTTCATTTTCTTTCTAACGGTATTACTTACTTCCCAAATATAAGTCATCTTTAAACCTCAAAGCCTCAGGTAATTTGCATTGCAATGTCTTTCACACCAAAATGTCCATGCCTGAGCCTTTCTTAAGATGTGAAGCCTGTGATGATAAATCCTGACTCTGGAAGATGTCAATAGAAAAGAACTTGTACTGTGACTACAAACTCAAATGCTTCAATGGGCCAGACAAGTAGTGATTTTATAAATCAGTGAAGGAGCAGAAACTGGAAGGCAATAGGGAATAGTGGGGAATATGCTGAACTGGAAAGAAAAAAACCAGCTAATAATACAAGAGGTACGGTGGTTACCTTGCCTGTACGTTAATCTGAACGTGCCAAATCTGATAATTTGAAAAAGCTGATAATGCAGAATTTTAAATGTGGAATTATTCTGTTCTGAGAAGGTTAAGCAAACATGTGTGTGACCTGGTTTGGACCATAAAGAGGAATAAAACCCAGAATATTTTTATTAGAAATGAAGGTTTTACATGTGATTTAGATTATAGGGTTTATAGTTTACTATTTTATGATTTTTCTCTTTCCTTCTTTATATTGGGGACAAAGGCATGCCATGATTAGCTTGTAAATTCAGTGTGGCTTTCTGGTTCAAACATGAGATTGAGATTGCATCAAAGAGATCTGCTTTTGTTTTGTGCTTGAAAAAATGGTGTGAGCTGTCCCCTGTTGACTTCTGGACAATCACTATAAATCTCTATTATTCTACTGTTACTGTCTCGTTACACTAGTGCTGTTGAGGCATCTTCCCCAGGGAAAGGAGCCCAGGTGTGCACACGCAGAACAAGGAATGCTCCTCTTTCAACGCATAAACAGCTATTTTATTTGACCCTACAACACATGAATATCACTATAGTCAAGGGATCTTGAACAGTTGTTTGCATGGCAAATACTTCAAAAAATGAAGAAAAGGGAACAGAGCTCAATTTTCTAAATATTTGAGTTTCATTAGTTCAGAAAGTAACCCATCGTTTCTTCTCCCCCCGTACTCCCTCCAACCGGTAATAAGAAATGAAAGACTTGAGATTCAATACCTTACAGTCAGGCCCAAAAGCTTAAGAACTTCACATAAAAAAGAATATGTAAGAAAATCATACGCATAGATTTATTTTTATAATATTCTTTCTTTATGTTCTTTTCTGAGTGAATGTCGGTTTTTGTATGTTCATTGTTTTGGTGTCCAAAGTGGTAGAAATGGGAGTGGTGCTCTCAGATATCTGAGCACGGTGGCACCTGAAAGCTTCAAGCAGATGTGTGCCCAGTGCTTGACTGCATGTGAGGGAAGAGTCACTGGCGATCCTGACACTGAGCAACTCCTAATGTGGCAGAAACCATGTGAAGAATAGAATGCAGGCAGGAAGTCAGAGTGTGGAGGCAAGAACAGCCACAGGATTTGGGGAAAGTTTAACGGAACCTTGAAGTTCAGTATTACTTCTCATAATTCACAGAAATGTTAAATCTGTAGTTCAAACAATAGACTAATACAGAAAGCAAAAATTTGTAGGCAGTTTTCTATGTATGTTTATTTTTAAGCGAATGGATCATATTTTGGTTAATGGAATCCTTTGTGAGTTTGAACAACATTGTTTTGCAAGTTTATGATAACATGAAAAGGAAGTGAAAATCACTCATTTTTAAAAACTTTTTCAGAAAAAAATATAATTAATTGAAATTCTGTCTACCACTATAATACCATATCCAGGCTCATTAGTAGGAATATAATTAAGGAATATTTCTGAAAATGCACATTTATTTCATAAGGAAAGGTATTATACTATAGAAATTCATGTATCTTAATGTAAAATTGTTAAGTGGACAGTTGTTAACAGATATTTCTCAACTTAAGATGGAATTGAATCCTTATTAAAACCAGCATAAGCTATATGCACTGCACTTACCATGCCAAACACCAAAGTGTTGGGTAGTCTACCTTAAAATTGGTCACAACACTGGTACTAGCCTGTTGTTGAGCAAAGACTAATTTAATAATACAGTACATAATATGGATAATATACTGAAATTGAAAAGCAGAATAGATTTATGAGTATACTTTCTACACTAGTGTAAAGTAGAAAAATATTCTTAAGTCAGATTGTCATAGATTGGAGATCCCATGCAAGCAATTTTACTTTTTATTTAAGAAAAAAAGAAGGAGAAAAGAAACCAGAAACTGTGGCAGGTTGGTGTCGTGTGCGGACAGGTGTTCTCTTCATATCCCAAGCTAAAATAAGTGGTCGGTCGGTCGTCCTCTGATCGCTGCTCCTCTGAGTTTGTGTGACCCTCTGGGATACAGCAAGTTGGGTTCTATTCCACAAGAGACCAAGAGACCCCTCTGGGAATCTGGACTCACCTGGGGTTGTGAGGGGGTACTGGAAGGCTGCAGGGCCAGGTCTATTGGTAAGCGTGCAGGCAGACTATTCTATTCATTCTTATTGTAAGACAAATATAAAAAGGATGATTTTACGGCTGGTTTTGAGGATATTATGAGTATTACTACATAATAGAACCACTGGGAAAATGTATACTTTTGCTGACCTATGACTGACATGAAATCAGACATGAGGGCTGCAGATGATTCAGTGTAAGGAGCAAAGGAAGGAAAATTCAGATATGCAGCAAATATCCTAGATGTGTTATTAGCAAATGGTATCTGTATCTATTTTTTAAATGGATAGCATTTTTGGAATTAAGGCCCTAGGACTACTTCAGTGATTTTTTTTGTATATAATTCATTACAATAGTTACTAAAGATGTCCATAAAAGAAGAACAATATCCTAAACGACAACTGATTTCTTAAGAACAGCAATGGAAATAAGATCAGAGTAGAATGATAATATAAACAAAATATAGTATGTTAGGATTTTTTAAAAAGATTTATTTATTTATTTATTTATTTATTGGTAAGTCAGATATACGAAGAAGAGAGACAGAGAGAAAGATCTTCGGTTTGTTGATTCACTCCCCAAGTGACCTCAACGGCTGGAGCTGAGCTGATCCGAAGCCTGGATCCTGGAGCCTCTTTTGGGTCTCCCATGTGGTTGCAGAGTCCCAAGGCTTTGGGCCATCCTTGACTGCTTTCCCAGGCCACAAGCAGGGAGCTGGATGGGAAGCAGGGCTGCCGGGATTAGAACTGGCGCCTATATTCCTGATGCGTTGAAGGCAAGGACTTAGCTGCTGGGCCACCGCGCCAGGCCCCATGTTAGAATTCTATACCAAACAGAATCTTACTGCTCAAAGCAAGAGTTTAAAAAGGTCAATAAAAGCTAAAATTTTGTTCACAATAGACTCTCATTAAAGGCACAGCTACAAGAGCTCCCTCGAGAGAATTATCATAATATAAAGGTTAGAAGTTCAAAAACTTATAGTAATCAAAATCACAGCAAGCCTTTAGGAAAATTCTGAGCAGTCTCTAGTTCCGTAAACCAATAACTTTACTGCCTCATTTGTGAAGATAAAAGCACTCAAGGCAGCAATAAAGTCTTAGCCAATAATACACAAATTAGGAGAAAGTATAGTTGAAATTAAGCATTCCAAGGTCATTATACTACTCAGAAGGAAATGAAGATATTCATTTTAGAACTAGTGAGGTTCAATAAGCATATTAAAGTATCTGGGGAAATAAATGAATAAAATATGCAATGTGCTTATAAATGAGTGGTGAATGGGGCCAGCATTGTGGCAGTGAGCTCAATTGCTGCGTGTAACTCCATCATTCACCGTGCAGGTACCTGAACCTCGGCTGTCCTGCTTGGGACACAGGTTCTAACTAAAGCACCTGTGGGGGGCATGGTGGGGGGCAAGGGAAGCTGACCCAGACACCTTGTTATCCCTGTGGGAAACCCTGGTGGAGGAGTGCCGGGTTCCTACAATTGTCCTGCCCAGCGTCATCAGTGGGAGCCTGTTGTGTCAGATGAATATATTCCTCTCTCTCTGTTTCAGATAAATAAATCTTTTAAAATCAGTAGTAGAGAAATAGAAATCAAAGGGGGATTGATAAGAATGAGTGGTTTAGCTCAGGTCTGGTCGTTGGAGCCTTTTTTGGGGAGTAAATCAGACAGAAGATCTTGGTCCTCTCTGTTACGATGTCTTGCCAATTAAATAAATCTTTAAAAAATGCTTCTAAATTTATATTCAAGATGAATGAAATATACACTTTACCTAAAATCAGATGATCAGGTTGAATTTAAAAGCAAAGTGCAGTAATGTTTGCGTTGTAGGATTTAAATCAAAAGCATAATAATGGAAAAATACATAAGAATGTAGGCTTGAGGTTTTTGATGTTTTTTTTTGAACTGTGAGGTGCTTCTTGAAGTTGCACAGAGTGAATATCAACACTGAACGTGGCCTGCAAGGCCTTTCCTGATTTTAGTTCTTCCGCCCTGAGTCGCTTGCTCACTGTGTTCTAGTCTTCTCAGCCTCTTTTCTAGAGCTCACCAGACAGATGCCAGCCTAAATCTTGGTCTGGTTGTCTGTGCATGGAATATCTAAAGCTCAGGTTCCTGCTTAGTTAAGTTGCTCGTCTTTAGGCCTCTACTCAGATTTTGTATTCTAAATGAGGTTCACCCAGCCCAGCTTGTTTATTTTTTTCCTTCCACTCCTATTTTTTTATCCTACTCTAATAATTACTGACACTTATTAATTTAAAAATACCATAGAACTTAACTCTTATAATGTATTGGTTTGATTCTTTTTAAAATGCAAACTCTAGGAGAGCTTCCTGACACCTAGTCATCACTTAACAAATACTTGTTGAAAACAAATATTTGTGTAGCACAACATCTGACACTAATGGGTACTCAATAAATTTGATGAACCATATTAGCTGATAAATGGGTTGCAAATGAAATAATGTCACTTTCTGTGTTGCTTTTCATATTGTAGAAGGTATTAGGGTATGATGGTAATAAAAAGACGAAGGAAGGAGGCAGAGGGAGATGAATCTTTCTACGTTTTTAGCAGGTGGAGTGGATGAACTCCTGGTCCCCAGGCTTAGCACTAACAGTTCTCTTATTTGTTTTGTCAAGAATGATCTTGAAAGCAAGATCTATATAACTGACAACTCAGTCTGTAGAATAGCTAATGATGCAAAAATCAGTATTTTTCTAGGCCTAAAATCTAATTTTAAAGATTGACTTAGGTGAAAGGCAGAGTAGAGGAAGAGATGGAGAGAGAGCGAGCCAGAGAAAGAAATGGGGAAATCTTCCATTCACAAAGGCACTCCTTAAATGTTTGCAATACCGAGGGCTGGGCCAAGCTGAAGCCAGTATCCTGAACCACATCTGGGTCTCCCATGTAAGTGGCAGAGGGTCAACCAGTTGGACCAATGTCTGCTGCCTTGCTAGGAGTATTAGCAGGAAGTGGAAGATCTGTGATTTTGAATCAGCACTGCAATTTTGGTGTACTGGCATGACAAACGACTGTTGCAACTTAGCCTTTTGGTCTGAGTTGTGAATAATGCTGGTATCTCTACTGCTGTGCCCTGAATCATGTCTTCCCTGCACCCCACCCAGGCTCAGATGCTGAAGCTCTAACCCTCGTTGTTATGTTTAGAGATACAGCCTATCGTGATAGTGGCCTTGAAGTTGACGGAATCAGCGCTCCTAGGAAGAGGCACCAGCAAATGTAGCCTTTCTCTCGGCAGACCTCTTTCCTCCCCATCTCTCTTTCCCTACAGAAAAAAAAGGAGCCATTTGAAGGCCTCTAAGATATTTTTCAACCAGAACCAAGTAAGGGCTAGTACTTTGATCTTAGACTGCCCACGATTCTAAAAATGCAAGAAAATAACTTCCGGTTGTTTAAGCTGCAAAGTGTGTGGTATTTTGTTATGGCAGTCCAAAACTGATTAATATTCTAAACTCTTATTCCCTGTGTATGTTAGAAAGCTATGCTGTAGTAGCATGTCTCATGTATGTTTATGAATAATTAATTTAAAAATTAGCATGTGTAGTGTACATGTGAATGACTTTTAGTTTGTAGAGTTAACATCATGCTGGGAAGTATTACTAGTAAGTTTTTCCATGTTCTGTTAAAAAATATTAAGGAAAATGATACTTTTAAAGAGAACAGGTTCAAATGTGGAAGCTGGGCTTCCAGTCCAGCTTCTTGCTAATGTGCCTGGGAAAGAAGCAGTTGATCTCCCAAGGGCTGGGGCCCCTGCTACCCTTTTAGGGGGCCCAGGTAGAGTTGTTGACTGCTAATTGCAGCCTGGCCTAGCCTGGGCTTTGGTGACCACCTGTAGAATAAAGCAGCAGGTGCGAGACGTCTTTGTTTCTCCCTCTCTGCTTCTTTTACTCTGCTACTCAAATAAGCAGATCTTTTGTAAAAAAAAAAAAATGCTTTGAACATTACCTCTGTTGGTTACCTATGCCTCAGACATGATCATTTATTAGAACTTACAGTTTTATAATTATGTTGAGAATAAAATATATAATTATGTTGAGAATAAAATAAAATGAGAACAGTCACATTAGCTAACTGTAAATCAATTCTTGATGAAATCAGGGAGTTAGCAAGATATGTGTGAAATATGTTTAATAGAAGATAATTTTAGGGCCCGGCGGCGTGGCCTAGCAGTTAAAGTTCTTGCCTTGAACGCCCTGGGATCCCATATGGGCGCCGGTTCTAATCCCGGCAGCTCCACTTCCCATCCAGCTCCCTGCTTGTGGCCTGGGAAAGAAGTTGAGGACAGCCCAAAGCCTTGAGATCCTGAAACCCGTGTGGGAGACCTGGAGGAGGTTCCTGGATCCTGGCTTCTTATCGGCATAGCATTGGCCATTGTGCTCATGTGGGGAGTGAATCATCTGATGGAAGATCTTTCTCTCTGTCTCTCCTCTGTGTATATCTGACTTTCCAATAAACATAAATAAATCTTTTAAAAAAAGATAATTTTACAAAGTTATTTCTATTTTTAGTTAGTTGATATAAAAAAAATTTACATTCTTTGTGACCCCTCTGGCTGTTTTCAACAGGATTTCCTAGGCAGTGCATTAGAATCTGCTGCCATATTTTGCCTCCAGTTACAAATAATTATGCTTAAGAGACTCTTTCTTGATCATTTTTTAGGCTGTTTGTTTCTTTCAGCATCATTTCGTTTAGGCAATGCTGCATGGAGAGTCACAGAGGTTTGCATAGTCACCATGCACTTTCGTAGGTTAAGTCTTCCTTAAGGAAATTGGTGAAGGGTGTAAATATTTAAGCCTTGGGCATTCATGCTTTTAATTTCCCTGCTCTGGACTAAACTGATCCCTCTTTCTGCATTCCTGTGCTTAAAGTGACTGTGTTTAGAGATAGTGAAGGGAGAACATAGCGTTGGGGCACTGATGAATGTCTTTATCATGTGTCAGAAAGCTCAGTCTCTCTGTCAGCCATGTTGAGAACACAGCAGAGGACATTCTCAAAGGGCTGAGTTCACTGGCGCCTTGATCTTGCACAGCCCAGGCCAGGACTGTGAGAAAATCGCTTTCTGTTGTGTCAGCTGGTTGTGTCTGTGATATTTGTTTATGGCTGACAGAGATGACTCATACAGGTTCCGTGTTCCATTTGCTGCTTTATATATTTTGTTCTGGGACAATATAATGTAGAATAAAACTGACAAAGGCAGTGTACAAAGTAAACATATACGAACAATGTAGCTTTGGAGCTATGTTGATTTCCTTCAGAATCTGAGAAATCTAAATAGCCCAAGGACATTTCTTTAAAGTCAAAGGCACCAAAATAGTGTTTTACCACAGGTCAAAAATCTTCCAGCCAAAAGATCATTTGTGGTTAAGCAGTCCCTTTGTTTCAAACATACTTTGTAGCATTCTGTGTAATTAAAAGCTAATCAGACACTCAGTGGGAATACAAAATATTAAAGCATACCAAAATCTTTTGATATATTTAACCCTGACTAAATTATACATGAAGAAAGCTAGTGTTCTAGAAAATGAAAATCTGTTTCATAGGCATATCTGAATGAAGAGAATGTGTGAGGGGAGAGGGTAGATTTTTTTTTTTTTTGCAGAAATGGCCTCAGTAACTCACCTGTGTCTGTGAACAGAAATATTTTTCACACTTCCTGTGGGTATGATGATGTGACTCTGAGCAGTGTTGCCGTACATAGCTGATGTGACAGAAAATGACTTGGAAAGTACATGGCCACTGGGCTTTCCTCTTTCTGCTTTTGGGAATTTCCTGTAGGGTAATGGCATGCATCAGGTCGGATCTCTCTGTGGACCCCACTGATATCAAACCAATGCTAGACCTGAAGGTGGTCGTCCTACCGCATCTTGTCCCAAATGGGCTGCCTTGGACAGAAGTTGATTCATTAACTCACCAAATTGTAAGGCATAAGCAGTGTTTATCAAAACAGCATAAATGTAACTTGTTGAGAACACAGCCTGAGGAGGATACTTGGAGCAGCAATTAGGAGCTCACTTGGCACTCCCACAGACCGTGTGGAAGTGGCTTGTTATTACCAAATTCCAATCAGTACCAACATGTAGAGGAAAAAAATCAAAAGAGAATAAGACAGAATGAAAATGAACAAAGCAATTGTAGATATTCATTCTATCTCCTGAACCCAGCAGTGATCCTAAATAGTTGAGCAGTGTGTGAATGTCACAGACAAAAGAAAAAAAAAAGGGAAAGCAAACCTTTATTTAAGTGTTACAGCCAGTCCTACCTGGGTGAACATTGCTCTGTGTATTTAATAGTCTTAATGTCCAGAATGTTTCCACCCCCTCAACCCCCTCATCCCCCTCTCCCCGTCTCAGATTCCCCTTTGGATATTTGATAACCTTGATTCTTCACAAGGCATTGCAAAGGAGGTGTTTCTGATGCTCAGAGTGGGAAATCTGCACGGGGGCTGCTGGGCTGCTGCAGGGAGGAGCTGAAAGGGTGGTTCAGACTGGAGGCTGTTGTGTCAAAACACCGTCCGACTCCAGGCCAGTGGGTGACAAGCAAAGCCTGATGCTGTGAATAGGTGATGCTTTCCTAAATGTCTAGAGCGGCTTTGCCAGACATTATAAAAAACAATTCCTCAATTATGAAATAAAAAAGTCTTTATTTTCATGTAAATGATTTTAACTGGTTTGGAGGGATTTTTACAAAATTATGTATCAGATTCTTTTTATTGGCAACTATTGATCTCTGACTGTGCCACGGTGTCTCAGTAACACTTTGATTACCTTGCCACTCAAAGTTGTTCCTGCACCAAGCAGGCACTGAAAGGATTTGCCATTGTTAACAAGAGTGTCTGGTGCCTGGGAGCGATGAAACCCTGCTGAAACTCTAAGCATAAATCAGTAGGGATTTAGATAGCATTCTAGATGCAGAAAGAATTGTAAAGTTTAAAGAAAAAGAGTGTTTTAAAAAGATTTAAAGAAACTTTTTTCCACTTTCTTTGAATGTTTAGGATTTTAGTTTCTTAAAACTTGTTTCAAGCAAGTAAGGAGAAAAACGTTATTTTGAAATATTCTTGTGCCAATTTTATTATGCAGGTTTGTTGATTTGCACTGGTCTCTAGGCAAACATAATATGTAGGCAATGAATGTTTTTTGTGCGCATAGCTAATTTTATCATTTCCAGTAATAGTGGCCTATTAGAGCAAACAGATTAGCAGTTAATTGGTAGCCAACGAAGAACTGTGTTGGACCTTATTTTTGATTTTTTTCCATTAGTGATCTTAGTCAATACCAATACACAACCCTAGGTTCCAGTGTTTGTCATTACTGTATTAAAATGCTGCATATAGAATGTCATTATTTGCTAGGTGTTCAGCAAATTGCACATAAATTCACTCCTCTGGAGCTTTCCTTACTTGCCTCTTATTCAGTCACCAGTAATTTTATGGTGATTATTTTCACAGCATATAGGCATTTTCAGATGTGTAAGCAGCTAATTTTGTTTTGTGTCTTCCATTAGCTTAACAAGTATTTTTAAAACAGGTAACCTGTACCAAATGCCAAGCTAGGCCATTGAAGGACACACAGATGAGGAAGAGATGACTTTGGTAAGGTCTGCATACAAGTAACTGCAACACAAAGCAAATCTGCTGAACTCCCTAAGAAGGACAGATAGAAATGCCTGGAAGGATCAGGCTGTGTGTCATGCATGGAGCTTAATGCATGGATAGAAATGGTCATATTGAGGTGGTAGCTAAAATTACAAGTAAAGACAGGTATCTTAGTGTGTTCAAGCAGCTGTAATAAAGTTTCATAACCTGGGTAGTTTAATGAACAATAGAAACTTGTTTCTGAGACTGGAAAGTCTAAGATCAAGGCAGATTCAGTGTCAATGAAACCCTGCTTGCCGGCTTATCCGTGGCACTTTTCTCGCCACTTGCTTACCTGGTGAAAGGAATAGGTGAGCTCTCTGAGGCTTAGTTTATGAAGTCACTAATTTCTTTCAGGAGGACAAGACCTTCATGACTTAATCATTCTTTGAAGACCCTATCACCTGTGGGGTTAGTTTTTAACACATGAATTTTGGAAAGGAAGGGAACAAACATTCATGTTGTGTCTGTAGATGATGCTGAGAGCATCTAATAAAAGGAGAACAAAGACTAGAAGAGGACATACACATAGAAATGCCTGCTTTATGACTTGGGGCTTAATTTTGCATATAATGTGAAATTGTTTATTTCATGTAAGAGAATGGAATCATTAGGCTATGCTTTCGAAGGAAAATAACTGGATGGTAATACATTTCAGTTCCTCTCAAAGCTGAAACAACTTCCTTTTGTATTTTTGTTAAAAATTATGATTTAAACTTACATAAATATATGAAACTGTAAATTTAGTCTAAATTATTGCAACTATGAAACAAAAGTAAATTTAAAATTCAATGTCAGAAAGTTAGGAAATTGCTTTTGAGTGGTACCATTTCCCAAAGTTAACAGAAGCAGTAGGATTAAAATTCCTAACCTACCAAGAAGGTAAGGACTTAGTGCTAGAGGTGAGGTTGAAGGGTAAGCGCAGATTCAGGAGTTACTCCTTACTAGTGAACTGTTTGGTGCTGGTGCCTTGTTCTAGGATGCTGCTATACTCTTGGCTCAAATGTCCTCTTCCAGAGAGTAAACTGAAATTTAATTTTTCAATCATGAAAAGAGACCCTGATAATGTACTTTGGGGCCATGATTCTTGGGTATCAGAGACTGTACCCTAGGGAGACCCCTTTGACTTTATCCTGTAAGCTGAAAGAACTTCTAGTGTCCAAAGCGAGCTTCATAGCCTTCATTTGGCAGAGGCCAGAATTTCACTGCTGCTTTGGAATATGCTCGGCTTTACCCGAATAGATTCAGCGGACCAAAGGAGAGGTGTTTAAAGACCTGGCACTTTTCAGAATTACTTGGAGAAACCTAAGGTGAGAATCAGGAAAAAAGAGGCTTTCTTTTGTGTGTGAGTTCAAGTGCCTTAATCTTGTTTACCTGTCACTTTTATTTTTTAAAGAAAAAGAATAGTTTAAGTGTAAGTTAAAAAAAATGCTTAGAGTTTTGGCTGGGCTAGTGGGAGTTGGTGCAAATTCTCACATGTGCTGGCATAGGAAGGTGAAATGATCATCCACTAAAGAGGAAGTAGTTAAATAATATGGGTGTTTTCTTAAAACTCAAGCTTTTTTTCTAGTAAAGATTTGATTATCCTAACATAGTTATTTATTTCTAAATTAATTTCAGTGAAGCGATATTATTAGATTAAATTGGAAGGCTTTTTTCTGTATTTGTGTAGCCTTTGAAATTTTTATTTCTTAACATTGCCTAGAATGTGTGGGGTGTCCTCTTTGATAATGGTCACTAACCTTCTTATTTGATATAAATGAAATCACTTGTCAATGTAATGTGTTAGCACTTGATGAAATAAAGCTTTGAGTTTGAGAAATAAAGGTACATTTAAAAATTAAAAAAAAAATTCAATGTCCACTAGCTATGGAAACTTAGATAATTCACATTAGCAACATTAAATTATGTGTGATAAATTAATTGGCTGTTCTCAAAGGGAATATGGTTCTTGAATACTATCTGCCTAGTATTCCTTTCTCTCTCTTCTTTAAGATTTATTCATTTATTTAAAAGCAGAGTTTATACAGAAAGAGAGGGAGAGACAGAGAAAAGTGTTTTTCCACCTGGTGGTTCACTCTTCAAATGGCCACAGCTGAGTCGGGCTAAAACCTGGTGCTAAGAGCCACTTCTGGGTCTCCCATGTCGGGGGGTGGTAGACCAAGGACTTGGGCTGTCTTCTGCTGCTTTCCCAGATGCATTAGCAGGGAACTGGATCAGAAGTGTAGTAGCCAGGTCTTGAACTGGTTCCCATTTTGGAGGCCAGCGTTGCAGGTGATGACTCTACTAGCTATACCACAATGCAGGCCTCTGGGAAAGTACTATTAAAGTCGAACTATCCCTATTCTACTCTATAGTGGGATTACTTCATCCTCTCCCCTTAAAGGTGAGAGGTCCTTTAAGCTGCTGAATGTCATTGCTTATTCAAACTGTTGGCTTGGAAGAAATGCTCCTTAACCCGAGACACCCTCAGTAATTCTCCTGCTGATATCATGTCTCCCAGGGAGAGAAGTTAGGTAGTGTTGCCCAATTCTCAGATTTTTTTCAGATAATCTGTATATTGTCCTTCAAAAAGCATAATTTTAAAAATATACTAGTGATATGTGGGAAATATTTTTTAAGATTTATTTATTTTTCAGATTTATTTTATTTTTACTGCAAAGTCAGATACACAGAAAAAGACAGAAAGATCTTCCATCTGGTCTGAAGCCAACAGCCAGGAGCTTCTTCCAGGTCTTCCACATGGGTGCAGGGTCCCAAAACTTTGGACCTTCCTCTAATGCTTTCCTAGGCCACAAGCAGGGAGCTGGATGGAAAGCGGGCTGCTGGGATACAAACTGGTGCCTCTCTCCTTAGGTCTCAGCTCTGATTTTGGCTCTGTTGCTACCACCAACTCATCTTCAATATCATATATCTTGTATCTAAGATTCAGGCCTCTGCTAATTTTTATTACAAAGTTAGAGAGTCAGAGAGAAAGATATTCTCTCCGATGATTCACTCCCCAAGTGACTGCAATGGTCAATGCTGTGCCAGTCCAAAGCTAGGAGCCAGGAACTGCCTCCAGGTCTTCCATGCAGGTGCAGGATCCCAAGGCTTTGGGCCATCCTCGACTGCTTTTCCAGGCCACAAGCGGAAAGTGGATGGGAAGTGGGGCCGCTGGTATTAGAACTGGCACCTGGTGTGTTCAAAGCAAGGATTTTAGCTGCTAGGCCGCCTTGCTGGGCCCGATGAGTGGAAAAAAAATTTGCAGTCCCATTATTTGATCTTAAACAGAGGTTGTTTAAAAAAGTAATGCTGTATGGGATGGTTTACAGTAGAGAGAAACAATACTGGAATGGATAAAAGGATCTTACAGTAGATAATCTCAGTAGACTGAGGCAGGATAATAGAAGTATGAATTGAAAGGAATTATTGACTATGGAAATTATTATGAAAGAAACATTCAACTGATTACATGTGGGGGTTGGTGAAGATGCTGAAATACAATTTAGAATTTCCCAATTTAGGTTTCAGAAAGAACATTGGTGCCATGTACCACAAACACCAAGTTCAGAAAATAGAATCTGGTGGTTTATATAAATTTGCACAGAAGCTGAATAGTGAAGACATTCTCTTTTTCAGATCCTCCCTAGGGCTTTTCTCATATTCCTAGGAGTGCATCTTTCCTCGGGATCAGCCTCTTCCTCCCCTTCAGCCTCTGAACCGGTTGACTAGTTCTGTTTCAGCTGATTGAGACCCAACAGCCACATTCTAGAACAAGACGTTCTACTTAAGAAATGACTAAAGGACAAGTATGACCTGGAAGTATGGGATTAGGGATCCAGTGGCACAGCTTTGCTGCAGGAAAAGGGTAAGCCTTCTAAACAGGAATGCCTGCTTTCTCTTCTACTGGATTGTTCTGAGACACACTTTGTCCTCCGTAGGTCTCAGGATATAGTCTGTTTGGCTGTGTGGTTAACCTGCAGCAAGGCCGGAGTGTTTACCTGTGGCATCTCTGGAAACAGTGGCTAGCACAGTGCTGCATTGCCTTGTGCCACTTGCCCTTCTTCAACTTGGCTCTATTTTCCCCACTCTCACTGCATTGGAATTGCACCCCTCAGAATAAGCACTGGTACTTGAACCTTGCTTAATTTGTTTTCTAGAAACCTTTAACTCAGACACATTGAGAGCTTTTAACTTTTGGTATTTCTTTTGCTCACAATGATGCTTCATAGAATACTTGTTGGCAAGCACTTTGATGTCAAAAAGTATAAAAATTAAGGTAGATGAGTACATTTGCTTAATAATTTATATTTTGCTTAAAATAGATAAAAATTTCCCAAATATTTAAAAGTTCAATTTTAGTGGGTATAATTATATTACATTTAAAATTTTTATCCACTTTTCATAATTATCTCTAATATAATTTAAGTTAAATAATTAAAGTTAATTTGGATACATTGATTTACTATACCTAGAGATTCCATCTGTTAGAAGAAGCATTGCAAGCCATCTTTTCTTGATTTTTGTAGCATAGCAAAATTAAAAGAAGCTTGTAATTAAGTGATAAGGCATGGATTATAGTTCCATATCTTGTTATTGTATAACGTTGATTTCAGTTTATTCCCGTATAAAGATTACCTTACTTGACTAGCAGATAATGAAACTTGAATCTTTGATACTCATCACGTGTACTATTGCGAAGAATATGGCCATTGAATTTATGTTTCTCTAAGTGTTCCAGGTTTAATCTTGTTACTTCTCACCCAAGATTGTTGTATAAGCTATTTTCTCTTAATCAGAAATCATTTACTCTTCTTACTTTAAATAAAGTTCATAATTAGACTACAGCATGAAAATCTGGCCATAATATTTAAATGTGATCTTCAGGTTTGAGTCATCTGGGGCAAATCACTCAGTTTCTATTTCTGTGTTCTCAAGTACAAATTGCAAATGGGAACATTTGCTTTATTCCTTTTCTGTACTGAGTTTTGAAAAGAGTGAAAATCACAAACTTTTAAAAACTATTTGAATGAAGGTATGCCATTAGTTAAATTATTGGTATATATACATACATCTATGTATTTTTTAATCAAAAGAGACAAGATAGAATGAAGGAATACATTACTAGTTGGAATGAACCGCAATAACCCCCACCAGAACTGCCCCCTTCCCTGTATCCCATGCTTTCCAACATGTACAGCAGACTGTCCATTCTGTCTCCCATCCCATTTAGCTCTCATACATGTTGATAGGCACTGAATCCCAGTTCAATCCAACCAGCACCACCACCCAGCCCACAACCTGCCAATGGCTGCCACACTTTGTCTAGCCATGCCTGCCCCAATCCTGGTTCTCAAGCTCATCAGTCAGAGTGGCAACCAAGAAGGAGATGGCACGATTTCCCTACTGGGCCCACTCGCACTCCTGGGCCTTGCACTCTTCAGGTGGTTCTGCAGTTTAACTTGGCAGAATTTGCCCCTCATGCCAGCATCTGCCAGCTGATGCTGCAGCAAAGCGGTGGGCAGGATCAGGATGGAATCCAACACTTATTGATATGCAGAGAAGACAGGGCTGGAGACAGAACTGACCCAGCAATTGCAATTACCAGTATGTGCAACAGACTGTGCCAGATTTTATATTGGCAAGCACACACAAGAAACATGTCTGGGATCACCTCCGATGAAGTTTTTGTAGAGATCCCCCCAGCTGAAGCTGAACTCAGAACCCAACCCAACAAATCCCTTCTTAACATCCTGTCCAAACTAATCAGTCACAAGAGGAATGTGAGTTGGTCTGAGAGCATTTTGATGTAACATTCAGGCTCTTTGTATTTCCTGGAGCTAAAAAAGAAATGATGCTTTATTTTAGCTTGTATATTAATGTGTGTAGTCCTTACTTTCAGATAGAATAACGATGGGTCCACTTTAACCTCCCGTTAACCTAGTGGTTACCTTTAAATTGTGGATCATTTCTAGCACTCGGGTTTTCGTAATGATTAGAAGGACTGGAATATGGTTAGTGAAGCTCTTGAAATCATAAGTACATTTGGTATATTCACAGAAATCATGGTGCACATTTAAATGATGTCAAATAATGATAGGTATAATCACTGATTGAGGCTAATGTATAATAATAATTTATATGAGTAAGTTTTAATAAAACTCACAAGTTGTTTTAAATTACAATTTAGCATCTAAGTTCATTTCTGGGAGTTATTAAGAACAATACATATAAAATTCAGAAAATAGGTTAGACATGCCATACTTTTCTTTCTCCCTAAGATCTTTAGTTGTAAATAAATTTTATGTCTAAAGGATTATTTATTTGAAAGGCAGGTTGCCAAGATGTGTGTGGTTGGGAGCGGGGTGGGGGTGGGCAGAAATCTTTCTACGTGCTTTTGCTATGGCTGAAATGCAGCTGGTTTCAACCAAGTCCGGGAACCAGAAAATCCACTGGAGTCACCCAGTGTGGGTGGCAGCCTTCCTAGCACTTGGGCCATCTTCTTTGTTGTTAATTTTTCTTTTCCAGTGAGTGAAGCAAGATATATTAAGTCAGAAACTTGTGCCACAACAGTCAGGAGGTGGACTGTGGGAGAGGAAGACTTGTACGTTTTGAGATTCCTTACATTCTCTCCCCCAGGAGAGTGGGTCCTAAGTGCTCTTACAGATGTGGGGTACAGGACTACTCCAGCTGCTTCAGGCTGAAAAGGGGCGTGGCTGGGGAGGAGTTTCTGAGGGTAGATCTCATGGTCCATGGGAGAACACTGATTTCCTCAGGGGTGTTGTCTGAAGGACTTGGGGGTGCGTGAAGGTTTCTTGCTATTTAATCTGGATAACACAAAAGTTTAAATTCACTACTGTGTATCCTAAATGAGAACGTCATCTTTTTAGAGTTTTGGGGGTCTAGCTCGAAGCCTCATTGTCAAAGGCTCAGTTTTAAAGCTTCAGGTATAAATGAATTGTCAGGTTAAGTCATTTAATCAAACTAAGATAAACCTAAGCATTTTAACTGAAATTAAGGACTATAACAATTAGTTAACTTCTTGAAAGCTTACATTTTTAAAGCAGTTAAACTCAATAAAGGAGAGAGATAACACATGAAACTTTCCTGAGTTATATCAACCTTTTGTTACCTAACCCAGTTAGCACAAAGAAAACCCTTAATTTAAAGGACTAGGATGTGGTATAAAAGAACAAAGTTTTAACACATAGTTACTTGAATTTTGAAAACATTAAAGCTATTTTTGAATCCAGGTAGGAAATTAGTAAATGCTTTTTACACATCGATACTTTACAAAAGTGTTGCAAACCCCACGAGTCTCAGAAAATAAAACATTCAGGCACAGTAGCAACAACTCTTTGTTAAAGCAGTAACATTTTCGAGAATCGCATTGCAATTGACAACAGATTCACTGATTGCAGAACAGAAGAATCCTAAGTAGGTGGATAAAGGAAGTTCTATAATTTAGCGAGTGAGGAGACATGAACTCTTTGAGTCATAACAGTCAGGGTACCGGACCTTGTCCGTCTAGGAAAAAAATAAAAAATAACTGAGATGGAGATTGGAAGATAAAACCCCGTGTGGAGACTGGTCAGTGGGGGAAAAAAGCAGCAGTTTAAAACAAACTATTGTTACAAGTTCTTGGCAGCATGTTTTCAAGATGGTAGTTCAGGAGGGAGCGACCATGAGGCACCGGGAGTCCTTTCCTAGGGAGGGCTGACTCAGGCTTTGGCTGAGCAACATGCTTCCCCTACACACCACACTGAGTCATGAGCAGTCCGTGCGTGGACCACCTTCTGCCTTCCCAGGTGCAGTAACAGGGAGCTGAGTTGGAAACAGTGTAACTAGGACTGATTGCAACTCGCACTCTGATACAGGATGCTAACGTTCCAGGTAGCTTAATTTACTGCCAACCCTTTATATTTTTAAATGTACACTATAGTAGCATTAAGTATATTTGTAATGTTGAGCAACTGTCACCACCACACTTTCTAGAATGCTTTTTGTCAAGTAAAACTAAAACCGTATGCCTCTCAAAGAACTCCCTATTCCTTCTTCTTTGTACCCAGCCAACAATGTTCTGCTCTTTGCTTCAGTTATTTTTTATTATTTTACATCCCTTGTAAAAGTAGAGTCATAAAGTATGTGTCATTCTTTGCCTGCCTTATTTCACTAGACACATCTTCAAGGGTTATCCATTCACCTATCAACAGGCGCTTGGGTTGCCTCTTCATTTTACCTACTATTGAGAAGTGAATAGTGCTATTATAAACACAAATATATAGACCCCTCTTCATGATCATGCTTCAGCTTTTGGGATATATATATCCAGGAATGGAATTTCTGATAGTTCTATTTAATTTTTAGAGGCACTGCCGTACTTTTTCAACAGTCATAGTACCATTTTACCTTCTCCTAGATGTAGGTGACACACATTTTAAAACATATTTAAGTGTGCTTAAACTCATGGTTCCTTGCTTTGGGAATTTGACTCCAGCATCTTTCTAGATGCCTGATGGATAAAAGAGCAACCCCTGGTTGAACCACAGTATAGTCTAGTTGAAACAAAAAACCTTAAAATGAGCCATCACTGAATATTTTATTAAGCACTATATTAGGAACTACCAGCCAGAAGAAGAATACATGAGTTCGAATCTTCCTTGAGGTGGTGACGTCTGCTTGACTTTTGAGGTTAGGATGTTATTTTGATGAGGCAAAATAAGGGACAACATGATACGAGTTTATTGGCATGAAATGATGTCTCATTCGTGTTGTTAGAATCTCAGTAATGAAATCAGAAAAGCATTTAAAGAAGTTGCAAGGCAGAATCAACTAATCTAAACTGCAAATCAGGTTTATTATGAAGAACTGTAAACTGGGAATTAATGAAATCATATTGATAATTTTAAAATATCACTCTGGGAGCAGTGAATAGCATGAATAGTATAGAAGGAAGCTAACCTAGAGGATTTGCAGGTCCATAAAAATTTATGAGAACTAAATTATACAGCGGTAACATAAATAACATAAATTTGAGATATACGTGGGAGGCAAAATAGACCAAAAATGGCAGCTTGGTAGATGGAAGCCTCAGTGCTTTTGTTTTAGATACTGGTTAGATGATGCCTTTCACTAAAATGTAGAAATAAAGCGGGGAAGTCCCAGTCCAATGTAAAGAAAGATTCTTTTTTAATTTTAAAATTTCAAAAAGATTTTATATATTTGAAATAATAGCAGGCACAAAGAAAGAGACAACAAAAGAGTTCTTCCACCTACTGGTTCAGTCCCCAGATGACTGCAGCAGCCAGGACTGTGACAAGCCAAGCTAGAAACCTAGAACTACCTTCTGGTCTCCCATGTGGGATGCTGACATTACTGGGAGCAGCTTCACCCAGTGTTCCACAACATTTACCTCTAACTTTTTTGTTCCATAAATGTTTGATCATTTTATTTGAGTGAAGGGAGAGAAAGAGCAAGCACTTTTGACTGCTGGTTCATCTTCCAGTAGCCTGGGAGCCAGGAGCTCCATTTAGGGATTCCATGTGGATGACAGGAATCTTGGGTCATCACTGCTGCCTTTCGGATCTATGTTAGTAGAAGCTGAAATCGGGCAGAGCTGGGACTGGAACCCAGGTACTGTGACACGGTCTGTGGGAGTGCCAAGTGAGCTCCTAGTTGCTGCACCAAGTATCCTCCTCAGGCTGTGTTCTCAACAAGTTACACTTATGCTGTTTTGCACGTTTATTGTTTTTGGATAAAAGCAAAATTAATGGTCCTTAACACTGTATGATCTGGTCCTTTCTTTCCATTCATGATTAGTTTGTGTGTGACTATGCTCCCCTTGGCTCTCTACTCAACCTGCATGGGTTCTTCTTTCCGTCCCTGATAGCCACCATGTCAGAGGGTGTAAATGTCACCACATCTTGCGTCGTCTTCCTTCCTTTCATTGATGAGTTGGTTCCTACTCACACTGCAGAGCGCAGCTTTAGAAGTCTTTCCTGAATTTTCCTAAGACTCTGTGAGTTTCCCAGTATTATTTTCATTGTGGAAGAGAAAGGTACTAAAAGCAAGATAATAGATATTGAGTATCCTAAACATATGAGATCTTCTTATGTCTTTTACTTTGGCCCCTACTGTGTGTCTGGACTCTGGCTCTGGCATTCCTGATTTGAACCATACTACCACTGACTGTAATAAGAATTCAAAGCAAGATGTTGTGCCTGAGAAATACCTCTAGGGAAACAATGGCAGGGTTTGATGACTGGAAGGGTCTGGTTATTCTATCAGATTTTTCTTTCTGGATGACTAGAAGAATAATAGAGTTGACAGAAAAAGGAGAATCCAGAAACTGAATGGACTTTTCAGCGAGGATGATTAAGAAAAAATGTGAACATTGAGAAAATTATGAAGGCCTTCAAAGTAGCTGTGAAACTGATCAACTGGTTGAGTCTAGCAGCTATACCTCTTGATTGAAATGTAATGAAAGCTATGTAGATTGTTGTGGCTTCCTTTCCTCAAGTGATCATCAGAGAACATTTCTGTAGAATTATTGACTACTCTAAGTTTCAACCTTTTGTTTTTAAAAATCAGATCTACTGTAGAAAATATGGAAAAGATGTCATTTTAGGAAATGATTGTGTTTTCTTTCACATTTGGTAATGTGAATGGACCAATCATTCAGGTTATTCTGATGCAAGTTACTGGGACACATTAAGAGTTTTCATTATTCCATGATGAGTCAGCACACATGATATCTTGTCCCACTTCTGCGGACTTCTGGTCCTCAGAGTTTACTCACAATGTCACTATATAAATATGATCTGGCACTATGAACGGCTGCTTTGGTTAAATACAAAGTGAACATGATAAACCTTAACGTAGGACAATTAGACACTTGACATAAGGAAACTTTATCTCCAAGTTTGTCTTTGCTTACTCAGTAGATAATTCTACTTTCCATCAAGCCTGTTTTGTTGAAAGAGTAATTAATTCTAATACTTAAAAAAAGATTTATTTATTTTTACTGGAAAGGTAGACATAGAGAGAGAGAAGGAGAGACAGAGAGAAAGACCTTCTGTCCCCTGTTTCACTTCCACGTGGCTTCGACGGCCGGAGCTGAGCCCATCTGAAGCCAGGAGCCTCTTCTTGGTCTCCCAGGTGGGCAACAGGGTCATCCTTAGTTGCTCTCCCAGACCACAAGTGGAGAGCTGCGTGCGAAGTGGAGCAGCCTGGACAAAAACCGGCACCCATATGGGATCGCAGGCATGCAAGGGAGGACTTTCAGCATTAGCCTATCACACCAGGTCCAGTTCTCATACTTTTTAAAATAAAAAAACAATATGTAAAGGCCATCTTCAGGACTAAGTCTCTGGTTCATTCTGATACTCAAAGTGTCTTCCCACTCTCAATAGCCTTGAACTTTTAGCAATGAAAATAGGTAGTGGTATGTGCTTGTTTAAATATAAAAGGGGTCATGATTATGAGGGCTAGTCATATGAGTCATATGAAAAAATGTATATTGTATAAAAATCCATATATGTCAAAAAATTTACACCAAAATATAGTTCTTTTAATTTGACTTTTCTATGCATCTGTGCCTATATATGGCTATGAATCTTTTGTATGAAAATATATGTGGAAAAAGTTACCATAATACACAAGCACCCACAGTAATAATTAATAATAACAAATACCTACAAGAGAGTTAAACAAATGGACCTTGGCTACTAACATCATGGAAAGAGAAGGGGTCTTCGCGACAAGTCGTTCTGCCCTAATGTTGGTTCTAATGCTTCTATGCAGTAGTAGTGGTTATTCCAAAGACTTTATTAAAATTTACTTCAAATACTAGTACAATGATAATTTTCATTAAGTTTCCCTGCATTTGGGGGAATTGTTTCTTGTACAGCACTCAGAAACAGTATAGTCATGATCATATTGTTTTTCATTTAATGACATTGGCTGGCTGCTATTTGGAAACTTAGATTTTATAAGTATTTCGAAAATATTTGTCACAGTGATTAAAATTCACCACTACCTGGTAGTAAATGTGATTATCCCACTATTGGAAAATGATTCTGAAGGAAATCACTGGAGTCCTATGATCAAATTGCAAAGTTTGATGCCCGAATATAGATTTATTTGTTCAAGAAACATGAGGTTACTTAAAAAGTTTGTGTGAAAATGAACTTGAAGTGTAAATATTTTATCACAGCACAGTGATATGTACTCATTTTCCATAAACTTTTTGAAGAAGTTTCATGTCTGGGAGTACCTGTTGAAGAGTGCTTGACATAGATTTTTCTTATCTATTATGATTTAAGATAATAATAATTAGGAATCGGGGTTGGTTTTTTTTGTTATTTGAGTTTTTTCTAAACTTTCTGTTATGCTGATATTCACATTGACATTTATTTTTCTTCAACAGTAGCAGCATGCAAAAATCTGGTTTATTTTAGAAGCTATCACATATTTTAAAACATATTTAAAAATAATTCGTGATTCCTTTAGTTGTGATTAAGGCAGTTGGGTGTGAATTGTACATATATGAATGCCTGTGAAGATACCTCAAAAGTTGCTGGGAAAATGGGATTAAATTTATTTTGGCACAAAGCACTTTGAAATTCCAACAGCTTTTTCATAATACATATTTTTCCATGAAGTATCTGAGATACTATGTGTTAAGTAGTTTTTAACTTTGAATTTCTGTTTTTTAAATCTAAAATCTGGTAAATATTGAAAACAAGATCTTTAGAGGATTTTTCTAAATGATTTCCAGCTTTTATGCATAGTAGATTTAGAAATAAAGAGGGTGAGAGAATGGCAAGGTTGTTCAGGGGTCTGAACACAGTTAAATGTCTCTTCAAATGAATTCTTTCCTACATGTGTTCTTACTCATTGCACATTGTGCACTGATGATTCTAATCACCTTTACTCAAATCACCTGAAGCCTCAATTACCCTGGCTTCAGTGAGCACATTCCAAACACCAGAGCACCCATATACCCACTCTGATAATAGGCTGCCAATTAAGTTACCTTTCTCTGGAAACTTATTATGGTAGCTCAGTGAATATAATATCATTAGTGCCCTTATATAATGGTAAGCTTCGCAGTTGCTGACACTGCATGAATATTGCTGCCAAGCTATCAGTAGCTGCTCAACCACAATGGCCTTGAAATTAAAAAAAAAAAAGCTCTATGGGTGTGTGTGTTGAATTACACACATGAAGCATCTACATGTGAGTGCATGTAAGTCTTTGTATAAAAATATAGGTGTGAAAAAATACCATTACAAAGCCCAAGTAAGTAGATTTGATATAGAAAAATTATTAGTAAAGTTTGCATTATAAAGCTCCTGTAACTTTGCCACCAATACCACCAACAAAAATGCCAGTTGTTGAGGCTGTGGTCAGTATTACTGTGACATGAAGAACCACTTGGCTGATTTAGGCTGTGGAAAAATACTCTGTAATATGCTGTACAGAGAGCTTCTTTCCAAAACCAGGTCCTGACAAACAAAATTAAGATTTTAATTAGAAACCCCTAATACATTCTAAAATAATTTTTAAGAATGACTCAGCCTTTCTTATTGAGGAAAAAAATAAAAAATTCAGCACATAGTTACACAGGCATTTCAGGAGTTTCTTACTGAGATTTTGATGGCTAGTGGAATAATTCCTGTTGGTTGTGACAAAGGATCTGGTGAATGCCCTGAAGGGGATGGCTTATGTTATTTTCTATGTGCTGATGAAGACTATGGTAACTGACTGGGTCGTATTGTTGCATCAGCAGTCATTTATTTTCAGATATGTTGCCTGACTGCTCTGAGCAATAAGGTCTTCATTTATAAAGCAGGCACCAAAACAAGTACTTGGCCCATGATACATCACGAGGATTATATAATGTAGATCCATACATAGTGTTTAGAATGGTGTCCTGGAAAGCCAAAATTCTCAGGCCTGGCACGATGGCTCAATGGCTAAATCCTTGCCTTGCATGTGCAAGCATCCCATATGGCTGCTGATTTGTATCCTGGCTACTCAACTTCCCATACAGCTCTCTGCTTGTAGCCTGGGAAAGCAGTAGAGAATGGCCCAAAGCCTTGGCACCCTGCACTCATGTGGGAGACCTGGAAGAAGTTCCTGGTTCCTAGCTTCAGATGGGCTCAGCTCTGGCTGTTGTAGCCACTTGGAGAATTAGCCAGATCTTTCTCTGTGTAAATCTGCCTTTCCAATAAAATAACTAAATCTTTAAATTCTCAATAGGGGATAATTTTTTGATTCTGTGGTTGTTCACGTTTTAAATTGTCCAAATTCCACTGGTTATTCTTAGTCATTGTTATATGAAACTTAGCATGTTGATTTTTTGAACAACTTAAGTTAGTGCTGTTATTAGGGTTTGCTCCTTACTTTTGCTTAAGCTTTGCTTAAATTTTCTCTGAAGTAAGGTATTCCTCAGCTATATTCATAAGGAAGATTGTTAACCGCAAAAGTCTGCTGTTTTAACACTTTTGTGTATATGTGTGTTACATTTTTGTAGCTTCAGCTACAATAAATCCTTTTTTAAAGGATTTATTTTATTTTTATTGGAAAAGCAGATTTGCAGAAAGAAGAGATAGAAAGATCTTCCATCTGCTGCCCCTCTCCCTACATGGTTACAATGGCCAGAGCAGAACTGATCTGAAGCCAGAAGCCTGGCACTTCTTCCAGGGATCCCAAATGGGTGCGGGGTCTCAAGGCTTTGGGCCATCTTCACTGCTTTCCAAAAGCAGGAAGCTGGATGGAGGTGGAGCATCTGGTCCCCATTAAGGATGCTGGCACTGCAATGTGGAGGGTTAGCCTTTTTATACATCACGCTGGCCCCAGGTCTTTTTTTTTTTAATGTAACCTGCCTGACTAGTTGCCTGCATATTTAGTTGCTTTCTCTCTTTGCTTTTTTTACAGCAAAATAAGGGTACTTAATTTTTTTGTAGAAAATTTTAGCTTTCAATTTTTTTTTTAATTTAAAGGTTTATTCATTTGGCAACCAAGTGACAGAGAGACAGGCGCACACACACTGTTCTTCATTTGTTGATCCACTACAATAGCCAGGGCTCGTCAAGGCCTAAGCCTGCCCAGGCTGGAGTTCCATCTGTGTTTCACACATGGGTGGCAGGGACCCAAGCACTGGGTGCATCTTTTGCTGCCTTCCTAGACATATCCAGCATATTTAGTATCACGTGGGCTATAGTACAATTTCTATTCCGTGTAACAATGAGATATTTTAAACATCTACAATACCAAAAAAAAATCCTGTACAATAAAAGAACGCATTTAAGAGTAAAATGATTCTAAAGCTGAGCACAAATTCTTACTTCCTGAGGCTAATTTGATGCTGTTGCTTTCTGGATTACTAAACTATACTTAAAGTGTTTAAGTGTTACATTGTGGCAGCTCCTTCTGGCCCTAGTAAAGATAATGAGATTTTATAAAAACATGGGACTGAATGTATTTAGATGTGGTCTAATAACATTGGCACACAGTGTTGCCAAATCATTGGTCAAATAAGTATATTTACCATGTGCCTTACAACGTGGCTCAGTCCTTTCATTGTGGACCATAAAGGAGATGCTGCAGCACCAGATCGTGAACCATCCTCATCTGTAACATTCTGTCTGCTGCAATCGAAGACATTACAGATTGAATGCCCAGATGCCAGGCAGCAGGTTGAAAGCAAAACATGGCTAGAAATACAAACACCGGCACATTGTTTTTCTGCAAAACTGATTATACTGAAAACATGGTGTGAGATTCAGTATTCTGTCAAGAGAGGACCTTGCAAAAGCTCCATGTGGAAATCAAATGCCTGCAGAGAAACCTGGGAAAATGGTGTTGTGGGGGAACCAGGAGCAGCTGTTTCCTCATCAGCTTTGGCCTTCATGCCTTGCATTGCAGAGTGCTTGTAATGCAAATCATGCAGAACATGCAGAGACAAGAACAAGATTATAGATCCCACCAGGCAGTTCCTCTTTATTACCATTTCATCAGTAATAATTTAGGACACTGTTTCAGCATTCAGCTGTCGGAGTGTTCCAAGGCATGGCAGCAGTATTCATGAGAGTAGTGGAAGCATATTTTCCTTAATCTCGATTGATGGCCCTGAATTTGTTAAGGACTGCCCTCTGCTCCATGTGAAAGCTTGAGCTCTGGCTAAATTCCCCACACTATATGGGATATCTGATGATTATTAAAAAAAAATAGTGAGATATTAAAATAATAATAGCGACGCAGGTAGAATCCTTTCTGAAAGCAGTATCAGATTGACAGTAACAAGAAAGACAGTATTTTCTGAAATAATCTTAGTTTTAGAAGCATTCTCCTTATGTTTTTGACGTAAGTTTTCAGGTAATGTGGACCAGCTATGTTGTATTTCATTATAACTCCATAAAGATGAATGTGAGGTAATAGAAGTTGAATAAAAAACATAGGAGTAGTGTGGAAAAAACCAAATCCAAGCTTTACAATTAATATAATGCATCATTAAAACACATCAAAATGAACCTATCCCTAAATCCCACTTATGGGAGGTTTTCTGAGTGTTTATCTCATGACTCTGATGGGTGTTTGCTATGAAATGAAGGCAAGGGTGTTGTGAATTGAATGGATCCTTTGTTACGGACCTTGGTTTGGTGTTACAGGGGTCTCCAAGGAGAAATATTTCTTTTCTAATTGGGACACCTGAAAGTTCAACAAAAGACAGTTACAAGTTAGGCAGGAGGAATGATTGTACGTATGAGTATATTGGCCATTTGTGTCTCTCCCATATGGCCACACAGGACTCTCAGAATTCTGCCCCAAACATTGGCGTCCCTCATCTGCCACATCAAATGAGCCCTGAAATTCCATTAATTTTGTTCCTTCAGTTGTGATTCATTACATCTGTATGTCTCTCTAACTTGATAAAGTTTTGTTAGAGTGAGACACCACCATCCCTCTCACGCTCTGACTTGTGTCGCGTAGCAATGTTCCTTCCCTCCATTGTCTTCTGCATGCCCTAGCTAAAGGAGTCTTCTTAAAGTGAGCCTTAAATCATGTTGCCTTTTCCCTGCAGATTCTAGATGGACTTCCTGTTGCCAGCAGAATGTCATGCTAGGCAAATTCCTTCCTTATTTGGTTTCTGTGTGTCCCCAAAATTCTTGCCCAGGCTTTTAGCAGGTTCACACAAACCACTCAGGGCGTTTCATGGGAGTACCTCCTCCATCTTTTGCTCTGACTTCTTGTTACCAGTGCAGCAGGTGTTCAACCAAACCCTCACCCACAAGAATGTCTCAGTCCTATGATTTTCCCTCCTGTGTGTGTTCTCATGGGCACCCCAGGCTCATACCTGTTGTGGTAAAGGATCATTCATACAGCCTGTGGACTCTCCCATTTTCTTCATTAGATTGTAAAATACTTGACAAGTTCTTCCTTTAAGACATTTTTTATAGCCTCCTACAAATGAGAGAATATTCCTTGAGTGAATTAATATTGGATGAGCTGTGTAGCCACTCTAAGATTTTCTGGTCTGATATACAAAGAATTGAGGTCAAACTGGACTGCAGTGGCCCCTGCCCTTGAGGGCTAAAAGGGAGCAAAGTGAAGAAATGATGCAGAATAGTGAACAGAAGAGTAGTGTGGAGAGCATCAACAGAGGCAGGGATACACAAGAAATGCAGGACACAACAGTAATTTTTTAGGAAATTTCCCCAACTGAAATAAAAGTATCTTTTCTTCTCAGGAGACTAAATAAGATTATGTATAATTGTCATTGTTTTAAAATAAGGTATATTATGGACATTTAGCTTAGCTATTAATTCCCAGACTAACATGCTCACATCCCAGGTCAGAATGCCCAGGTTGGATTATCACTTTAGTTCCTTACTACACCTTCTAGCTAGCGTGGACCCTGGGAGGCAGTGGTGATGGCTCAGATAACTGGATTCTTGCCATCAATGTGGGAGTGCAGGATTGAGTTCCTCACACCCAGCTTCAGCATCAGCTGTTGTAGGTGCTGGGGAGTTCACCAGTAGAGAGAGCACTCTTGTGAACACTTCTACACTCTAAGGTCATCCTCACCTGTCACTGCCCTGCAGTGACACTAAAAATGATAAGGCATGCTCTTGAGGGTCTGGGAAAAGCCGGAACTCCAACCAGACCCCTCACTGCCAAAGCGGCTGCGTTTAAATCCTTCTCTCCTCTGCCCTTGTTGCTGCCCATCCTTCGTTCTTTCCCCAGTCTTTTTCCTCGTCGCTCCGTCTTTCTCCTCGTAGTCTTTCTGTCTTTCGTCCCGTCCTTCCATCCTTCCATCCTTCCATCCTTCCATCCTTCCGTCCGTCGTCTGTCTGTCGTCTGGCCATCTGTCGTCCATCTGTCCTCGCTTTTTCCGGCTACTTTTATATTGTTCTCCACCAATCACTTCTCCCCGTGGGTCCACTTGGAGCTATGTGATAGGCCAGTAATCACAGCGAGGGCATTAGCCTATCCCTGTGACTTCCTGTTTGCCTGCTGGTGAGACCAACTTCGCCTACTGGCCCTGGGCCAGCCGTCATCTTGGGATGGCCCCTCCTATTCCGGCTTTCCTATTCTGGGGAGCGGCTTCAGCGCCCCTCTCCCCACACCGACCAAAGGGCTAAAGGTAGTCTCCACTATTCCCTTCTTTGATTACAGCTAATCTATGTAAAGTGTGAATAAAATTCTGCTTGCTTGCTTTTAAAAATTACTCATGTATTTGACAGGCAAAAAAACAAGCAGACAGAGCTCTCATTAGTTGGTTTACTCCTCCGTGCCATGGATGTTGAAGCCAGAAGCTGGGGATTGAATCCTGGTCTTTCACGTGGGTGACAGTGTTCTGAGTACTTGAATTATCACCGCTGCATCGGAGGGCCTGCATTAACAGGAAGAAGCTGGGATCGTGAATTACGAGTTGGGGGGATTTACCTGGAGAACTCGAACACGGGATGTAAGCATTCTAACATCATAGTGACCAGGTCAAATGCCTTCTCCTTGTTGAAATATTGGATATTTGATGATTTTGGAAAATAAAAAAGACAAACCATGTTTCCTCTATGTCTCAAAAAGAACTCGAATCTTTTTCTGATTGGTTTTCAGTCCATAAACTTTGATCTGGAAAAATAATGTTTACAGTTTCTTAGCTAGCACCTTCTGGTATTCTGCGACCTCTCTGTGACCTCACTTAATATTCAGTAAAGACACCAGTTCTGAGGACATGAGAACCTGGGAAGCTGAGACTTTCCACCTTTAGATAGAACACTGGAAGCTGCAGAAATGTTGTTCAGATTGTGTATTGTGTTTAAAAGAGCTGGAGAGTATGTGAAATCTTAACCTGCTCAGGTTCTGATGTTACCATCTCATTGACACAAAGAGGATGTTGTACCTTCTCCTTTAGACACATGAACCATCGTGGTTCACCCCCGAGTGAAAACCTGGACCTTGGCCCTTGGATCAGGCTGTCTGTACAGGAAACTCAGCGAGACCAGGGGGGGTAGTTCTTCACCGGTTTTCTTGTCTGTAAAATGGACCATGACCGTGCCTTTTCTCCTTGGTGTGACAGAGAGGTAGAAGGAAGGAAGGAAGAAGAGTGATGAGAGAGAAATAGCACCTGACGGTGATGCTGGATTTTAGGAAAGTGCTCAGAACACTCATGGTCCACTCTGGCTGACAGTGTTGATTGAGGATGCAGGAATCATCCAATCATAGGTGAGGACCTCTGTGCTCTTAAGGAGCGAGATTCTCCATTTCTAGAGTCGTTAGCAAAGTATGGCATGCTAATATTTGTACTTTGCCTTGTGAATTTAGCTTTTGTTTTCTTTGTACATTAAATTATGTAAAATAAGCATCTCCTCCATCTCCCACATGTGAACTAATGCAACAAAAACGTAAAATTTTGATATCACTTTGTTATTTGCCAAAGAAGATTCGTGAAACGATTTTTTTCTGATGTTTAATATCATTGCCCTTGTGCTGCCTCCCCTCCTTCCTTCTCTTACCTCCCAGCACAGCATAAACTGTGGCAAACATTTACTAATCAAGAGAAAAAGGAAAACTATATTGCAAAGGGTATCCTTATAGAATCTCAGATGGTACAACTTCACTAAAGACATGCAGCTTTTATATCACTAAAAGTAGGATCATTTGATATCTTTGTCTATTTCCTTATTTATTTAATATGTAATTGGATGATATTTTGGGGGGGTTATATTGATTTCTTTTACTTGATATTTTCATTTTTGCTCTGGTTTATTTTTCATGTTTAATGTTTCATTGTTTTTCAAGCTATATAAATACTTTATATTATTAGTATGTGGTGTGATTTATAAAATATTTTAAATATATAATAAGTGTTAATGTTGTAAAATAATACAATACAAAATGGAAAAACAACACAAAACAAAAACACATATGCTTAAAATTTGCAGAACCAAATCTGATACAAAAGAAATCACAAATGCATATTGTTATTGTTGTGGTTATTGCCACTCTTGGTGCTTGCATCTTGTTTCATTCTGAACGTCTTACATTGCCGGTAATGAAAGGGCTTTTCTGTGGAAGCGATGTTAAAGGGACAGATGAGGGAAGAGTTTTCAGACATAACTAGGAGCAGATGGGACAGCCTAGGGAAAACAGAAACCATGATGTGCTAAATGAATGGAAAGAAAGCCTGTCTAGCAGCTATGTCTGGAATAAGGACGAAGTTAGTGGAGAATGAGACCAGAGAAGGAGAAGGAGGAAGTCACAGGCTTTGTGTTCTTGCAGGCCATATTCAAAGGTTTGTGTTTTATTCCAAGGTGAATGGACACAACTTTGGAAGATTTTAAATGATAATGTTGGCAAATATCAGAATGTCAGATAGATCAGGTATGCCTGATGCGATTGACAAGGTGGAAAAGGAATCGGTATCAACACTGGTAACTGGTAATGACATCAGCTGTAGTGAATCTTTACTAAGGAGGCTAGGAGTTTTGTTTGAATGCTAAAGACAATGTAGAACTAATTGAGCTGTCTGAGAAGAAAAAGACGGAAGTATAAATAATCTATTAATCAATAAATGTTCCCGGAGAAGATTACCCTTATAGAAGCCATATTTGACATTGCTAAAATGCTGTAATTTGCAAAACTAGATTTTTGTCTATCACTACTAAAGGTGTAAGGAAAAACATATGGGAAACTGTTCTTTGAATTGTGTTTCTTGCAGATTACTGTTTTAAACTTTTAATTGTAACTGGAATGAGTGGGGGTAAGACTTATCTAACAGTTTTACCTTTTAGCTACCTCCTCGTAGTTTAAAAGTAATACCTAAGGGACACATATAAATATTTTTCCACCGTATTAATGATTTTTAATAGAAAACATAACCACAAGTCAGCAGACTGATTCCATCCTGCTCCAAAATGCTTTTCCCCACATTCATACCACACAAAATTCAAAATCAAATGAGTTTCTCCGACTTTGAATGTAAAGATCCTGTAAGTTGTAGTCACATAGATTTTGACTTGGATTTTTCTTTCCCTGTTCTGCGGTCCCCAGCAGCACCTTCTTTGAAGTCATAGTAACCTCTGTTATTCTCATTCACTTTTGATTACTGTAGCTATCTGACAGGACTTAAAATTTGGTGGGCTGATTCCTCCCTTTGCTTATTTTCCATAATAAATTGCCTGCTGCAATACATTTTTGAAACATTTTGTCTATATCCATTCAAAATATTGTTGGGATTTTGGGGTCTGGAATGGTAGTCTAGTGGCTGGATCCCGTATGTGCGCTGGTTTGTGTCTTGGCTACTCTACTTCCCATCCACTTCCCTGCTTGTGGCCTGGGAAAGCAGCAAAGGTTGGTTCAAGGCCTTGGGGAGCTGCACACCAGTGTGGGAGACCCAGAGGAGGCTTTGCATCCTGAGGTTTCCGATTAGCTGGAGTCCGGCCATTGTGACTGCTTGGGCAGTGAGCCAGTGGACGGAAGATGTTTCTCTGCCTCTCCTTCTCTCTGTAAATCTGCGTTTACAATTAATATAAATCAATCTTTAAAAAAATATTGTTGGTATTTTTAAAAATGTCAATCAACTAGTAATCACATAATTGTATCCTTACTGCAGAAACCATTACAAAGAGTCTAGTTAGATATGACAAAGACCTGTGTGGGATATAAATGGTTTTCTCCTTCGATGTGCTGTGAGGATTGGTGTTCCAGAATAACCTTCAATTTTAAGTTGAATGAAATTGGTCAGGAGAAAATGGAACTTTCTGTTTAGTTTGCCAGGTTTCCAGAGCTGAATCTTATTTGTGAAATGTCTGCTGTGGTGCCAGTTTGTCAGGTTCTCGCAGCTCCCTGTCCGGTGTTGGACAGGAGCAATGCATTTGAAGGATAAAGCATTAACATTTGTGGAGGGAGGCATTAGAAACATTGTGCTTCTTAGCTTTTCCCACAAGAACAACCTAATTACATTTTTTATTTAATTTCCTGTAAATCAAAACATAAATTTGAGGATGCCAGCAGGTTTTATAAGGCAGTGTCCTTGTTTCAGTGAGTTGATGATGAAGCATGCAGAAATAATGGGAGGTTCCACTTCATTTCACCACTGTTTGTCATTTTTAACATTCTGTTGAAAATGCATGGGACATAAAGCATGTGAAGGAATTTACTGTGTCTATATCTGACTTCCAAAGACCCTTTGGAGCGGGTGTGTAGTGGCCTTAATTGTGAACCCATTGATGCAATGTTATTTCTATTGAGAATCAATGAACTTTTGACTTTTTCAATAAGCTATTTAACAATATCAAGAAAACATGTTTATATATTTAATATATAAATTTGCACGCATTACTGTATCATAAATAGCAATCAATTGTGCACAACAGTATTCACATACAGTGAATAATAATAAAAGTTAGGTGCCAAATACTTTTAGCAATTTATAATCCATAATGGGCCTGTAAGATGTCATTGCAAAATTATCTTACTGAATGGTTTTATTAGCCAGAAATTTTTTTTAATTGAAGAAGTAAATTATGTGCATGTTAGAAAGTTCAAGCTGTGCTATGACAGTACAATGGAAGTAATTCTCTCTCTTGACCATCCCTCTGCCATGGCACCTAATTCCCTAATAGGAGAGATGGCCTTGGGTCCAAGGCAACTCTTGTCTGCAATACTTATGGGACAAAAATAGTTTAAAATATCACTAATGGAAAAGAAGGTCACTATGATTTAATGTAATATCTGGCTTGCAGTTTCCAAAATAAATATTACTAATTTAGCTCTAATGAGTAACTATTCACTAACAAAGAGCAGAACACTTACTTAAAAATGCCTATTTGTTCTAGAACAGGTCTTGCTCATATTAATTCTTTCATTGTAAAGCTATGGATATGGCAATGCTTTCAACATAATTTCCAGCCCTTCGTAATAGCCCATGATAAGGATTTGCCATATTTATATTATGCTTTATGTATCAAATTTTATTTTTGAAGAACATGAAACAGCAAATTCTGGCTCTAGCGCTTATCTTGCATTCATGTCCATTCACATATTGCACATCTCAAAGTGCCTTACAATGTTTTTGCTGAGGAATGCATATTGTGTTTGTGAAAATACTTGTGGAAGTATGGAAACCTTGTTTGTAATTCTTTCAAAGGATTATGGGGTGCTTTTGAGCATGTTATTCGATTCTGACAACTCCCTCAGTGATACATCTGGCAAGCAAGCATTAAGACACTCAGCTCTAAACTAAAACAGTTGTTTTTAGGTAATGTTTTTGGGGCAGTTATGATTTTGAAATGACATTAATAAGACAGAATAATCTTTGGTGGGGAGGGTATATGTACAGAAAGAGGAAGGTTTAGAAAATGATAGAAATAAAGTTTTGAAGCCTAGTGGCACAAAGGAGTGGGTAAGAGTAATGGACGGATGGTGTTGTAGAGTTCTTCGAGTTATGCAAATGGTACATTACTTGAAAGTGGACAATGATTAGTAAAAGATGCAAGTGTAAATCCAAAGCAGCCACAGAAGGGATTAATCAAGCAATGTAAATAATAATGTGAAATGAGTAATGCTTTCACAAATGTTCTTCTAATACAAAGAAGATAAGAAACACAAAAGGAGCCAGGAACAGAAAGTACAGTTAGGAAATACTGAGCAAGATGATGGACTACCTTGCTTGTTACTAAGCCATGCTGATTATTGCATTCCACTTGAACCAGAGGCAGGTGTGTGATGCAGTGGCTCCATCAGTGATGGAGTGATGTGATGAGCCGGATTGGCTGTATCTACATCAGAGTGCCTGGATTAGAGTGTCCGCTCTACTCCTAATTATAGCTTCCTGCTGTGATGCATGAGGGGAGGTAGCAAGTGATGGCTTAAGCAGTTGAGCCCTTCCTACCTTTGTGGGAGGTTCACATTAAGTTTTGGCTTCTGGTTGTGTACTGTAATAGTCCCATAAAGATATTTGGGAAGTGAATGAATAGATAGATGTTCTCTGTGCTTCTCTGTTTTTCAAATTAACAAAATAAACAATTTAAAAAATAACAGCCAAATCCGTACTTTACAATAGTGCACTGTAAATTTAAAGACACAGATACATTAGAAAATGATGGTTATGCTGTGCAAAGCCTTATCCTAAAAATTTCAATCTATATATTAAGAATAGATAAAATGCTTTAGTCCAGAAACACATTGTATGATTATCTATGACTGTAAAAGTCATTAGTTTGGAAGAGTGTACAGCTTATATGTCATTGTTTAAAAATACATGGCCTAGAAACTAATGTGAAACAACAGATAAATTTACAACAATAGTCGGTAATTTCTACCTATTTTATGAGTAAACAATAAGCACAAAGAGAGTAAATCTCCAAGAAGATAAAATATTTGAGCCATTCTATCCAACAACTTGGTATTAATAGTTTATTATGGGATATTTTATCTAATAATGGCAAATACATATTCTTTTCAGTTGTCTGTGGGAAATTCACTATAATACACCAAATACTAACCATAAAATGGTTCTCAACAAATACAAAGTATTTGAGGTCCAAGAAAAGATGTTCTTTGCAGAACTATTTATGTTAGAAGAAAGAAGGTGGAAGGGAGAAAGGGAGGGAAGGGAGAAAGAGATAGGCGAATTATCACTATATGCTCAGAATTGTTATCTATGACCTACATGGATATAGTGTTCTCTTTGTATGAATATTACATTAATGTGAGAATTGATGAGAATTTTTTATTGTAGTAATAACCATTAATTTTCCATGATCCTGAGAATCTGACATATTAATAAATCCATTAAAATAAAAACTAAAATAAATGAGAGCAAATTTTTTTACATGTTAAAAATTCTAAATAGAAAATATCACAAGAAAACTAGAGAATGTTTTAAACTTCATAACAGTGAGAGCATACATTATTATTTTATACAGCCAAAGTGATGCTTAGATGGAAATACAAACTTTAAATGTTTGCATTAGGAAAGTGTCCAAAATTAATACCCTGAGGGAGAAAACAATAAACAAAATCAGTGAAATAGGAAAACATTTCTGAAACGGAAAATCAGTTCTTGGAAATAGCTGTTATTCTTTGCTTCTTCTACCTCCTGGCTGGGCGAGGCAACTGCCCAGGCCTCAGCTGAACCAGGAGCCCTGAGCGCAGAAGTGGGATCATCATCTCAGGGAATGGGTCATTAGAAGGAAGAAGGACTCTCACAGAAAGACAGCTTGGTTTGCTGTGAAAACATCTTCAGATTCATGTCTAGATTTGTTTCATAAAGCATGTTTCTTTCTTTCTTTTTTTTAAACATTTATTCACTTTATTACAGTCAGATATACAGAGAGGAGAGACAGAGAGGAAGATCTTCCATCCGATGTTTCACTCCCCAAGTGAGCCGCAACAGACCGGTGCGCGCCGATCCAATGCCGGGAACCAAGAACCTCTTCCGGGTCTCCCACGCGGGTGCAGGGGCCCTAAGTTTTGAGCTGTCCGCTCCTGCTTTCCCATGCCACAAGCAGGGAGCTGGATGGGAAGTGGAGTTGCTGGGATTAGAACCAGCGCCCGTATGGGATCCCGGGGTGTTCAAGGCGAGGACTTTAGCCGCCAGGCCACGCTGCCGGGCCCAAAAAGCATGTTTCTTATGAAACTTTCTGAAAGCCTCCCATAATGCAGGGATTATAAATATCAATCACAGGAAAATCTCAGTGAATTTTTTGGTCCTAACTTAGAAAGCAGGATTTTAAAATTTAAAAGCAAACATAATTTTGAGAAAGAAGATATTTGGAGGATGTATACCACCTGATTTCAATGTTTGCTACAAACCTCAAATATCAAGGCTTTTTGGTACTGATGTAAAACTAGACATGCAATCAACAACTAGGATAAAGTGTTCAATAAATTATAAAGATACAAAATGGACGAATGGGATTTAACTAGAGTGCCAAGGAAGCTTGACAGCGAAAGAGCACCCGTGAAGGTGAATGGCCTCAGAAGAGCGACCTATCTGTGGGGAAAACGGAAAGAATTAGAGACTTAGATTCTTCTAGAAAAAAGTGCACAAACATAGGATGGGAGCTTTTTGACCTATATGATTCCTGGTCAGATATAAGCAACAGGGATCATAAGTACAAAAATGATAACTAATGGGTTTCATGAAAATGAACAGGTCTGACAATAAAAGGGCTGAGCCATAAGCTGCTGCAGTAACCTGGTGAGTGAAGCAGCAGATGGGAAATTCCTGCTAATAATTGCAGTCTCAGATGGGGATCAAGTAGGAATTAACTAGGCAAAGATGAGGATTGGCAGGGAGAAGGGGAGAAATGTTTCCCTTGCCTTTTTTAAAAACCTGATGGAAAGCACACAGGACACTAACCTGTGTTTAGTTAGAAGGAGAAAGGGGGAATGACCGGGGTCGCCCTCTCCAAGAAAGGGGGAAGCAGAGAACGGGTGAGGGGGCACTGTGTCAGGTAGGCCCTGTGCACTCCCAGGAGGAAGAAGCAGGCAGATGGGTGCACATTCAACACTGGGACAACTTAGTAAATGTCTTTTAAAAAACATTGACATTATAGATACCAGTCACCAACTCAATTTTAAAGCTCGACTTTAGAGTGGAGAAATTTAATGCAGTTATGTATGTGAGCTCAACCTCAAAATAAAATGTACTGGGTTCCCATTTCATCAAGATTTATAGACGAATTCAACTTGAATTTGCAGAATTTTTTTTCCTTTAAGATACTTAGGTCAACACCACAAGTGATGAAAGTTTTTTTTCTGTGAGTCAGACATAGTGATTCATGCTTTGAGCAGTTTTACTGATCATATTGATGTATGCATGTCTTGCTCTTCCCTCCAAGCATCACAGATTCCTGACCCTCCCATCCGAAAGCAGCTCCAGAATCTCTTCAACAGCTTACTAGGTCTCTTTGCTTTGGGAACATTAGAAGCATTTTTGGGGAAACTGCGCCTATGATTTTGTTTCTAGGAAATAAGTGGGATTATACATATCATGATAAAAATGGATGAGCATGAAATGACTTATTTCCTTTAAAAATATGGTATGTTTTACAAGTGGAGTCTAATTGTTGGAATTTGTCCCTGGTCCAGCTGAATGTTGCCGGGGATTCAGCCAGCATCTGTGTAAAATGTTTTCCTCGGGGGTTATTGAATGGCATGTGTAATTCCTGGAGGAGAGCTTGATGTTCAGAATGTCTGAAGTGCTTGCAGTTGGAAGTCAGGATGAAAGCTCTTTCCACGGCCCTGACAGGAGGATGCATACATTTAAGCTATACCTCACCAGTTCTTAACAACTCTATTTTCATATATTGATTGAGGATTTCCAATATTTTGTTTATTTGTTGCATTTATGATTTTTTTAAATATTTATTTTTTTATTGCGAAGTCAGATAAACAGAGAGGAGGAGAGACAGAGAGGAAGATCTTCCGTTCGATGAATCACTCCCCAAGTGACCACAACAGCCGGTGCTATGCCAATCTGAAGACAGGACCCAGGAACTTCCTCCAGGGTGCAGGGTTCCAAGGCTTTGGGCCATCCTCGACTGCTTTCCCAGGCCAAAAGCAGGGTGCTGGATGGGAAATGGAACTGCCAGGATTAGAACCGGCACCCATGTGGGATCCCGGCATGTTTAAGGCAAGGATTTTAGCCTCTAGGCCACCATGCTGGGTCCCCGCATTTATGAATTTTTTTTACCCTTGTTTTGTCAAAAGAATCTGGTTAGATCCATGTATTTCCATTTGAGGAGTGGCAGGAAGGAAAAATGACCTTTCCAGGTTCTCACATTAATGTGGTGACAGAGGAGGCTTACAACTCATATCTTTTGTGCACTTTTATCTGCTGATTCAAATACTTTGTTTCATTCAGCATGCTTAATAACTAGAAAAGTACATATTTGGGCCCAGCATGGTAGCCTAGTGGTTAAAGTCCTTGCCTTGCATGCCCCGAGATCCCATATGGGCACCGATTTGAGTCCCAGCTGCTCCACTTCTCATTTAGCTCCCTGCTTGTGGCCTGGGAAAGCAGTAGAGGATGGCACAAAGCCTTGGGATCCTGCACCCATGTAGGAGACCCAGAAGAAGCTCTGGGCTGCTGACTTTGGATTGGTTCAGCTTCAGCTGTTGCAGCTAACTGGGGATTGAATCATAGGATGAAAGAACTTTGTCTCTCCTTCTGTCTATAAATCTGACTGTCCAATAAAAATAAATAAAATTTTTAAAAAGTATATACTTAAAGTGTTGCCCACACCATACAGTGGTACCTTTATCCTTATTATGTCTAATTTAAAAAGAAGAAATTTCAGACCGTATTGAAAAAAAGTCAAAATTAAGCAACATTTCAAGAACTCTAAAAGGGAATGCCATGTTGAAAACCCTATGCTTTTTTAATACCTGACAAAATCTTGTACATAGTTGCTTATAACCTGTCTTCTGAATTTATAGGCAGTCCTACATTTGACTAAGAGATTTCTTTATGCTCAATACACACATTTGAAAAATATTGTGTGATGACCCAAATTAGGATTGGTAACCCAACTCCATGTACTTGGTGATGTTTATGTCTTCCATTTTGTCTGCAAGGATGAGTAGCCAGGTGCAAGGTACATGCAAGAGTAATAGATGGTAAACAAGTTTACCTCCTCTCCTTTCTTTAAACTAATCTTGCTCTCATTTTGAACAAGACAGTGTGGGGCCTCAATTTTTTTTTCTGTTTTATTGTATTTTATTTATTTATCTTTTTTCTTATTTATTTAATTTTAAAAATGATCTTACTTAATTGATTAGGGTACAAAGAGTCAAGGGCTACAGGAAAGTGGGTAATTCTGTTGTTTCCACACTAATATCATCATTTTTCCCCCTGTATCTGGGATCAGGGGAGAAACAAAGGGAGAAGACCCACCCAGCCTCCCACTCATCCAAGGTCCCTGATGTGGGGCACACTCCAAGGGTCCTGCTCAATCAGTTTTGATAGTTCAACATTTCTGAATTGCTGCCAATCTTGCCGTTCCAATCGCGATGAAACCTACTCAGAATCTACTGGCTGACATAGTCTCCTCATGTTTGGGTTCTGATATCAGCAGTTCAGACAGTGGGGCCTAAAATTTTAAGTGCTTCCTGGACATCTTTGAGGTTGGCAGAGTCCAAGAGATCTACCCGGAGTCTTCCAGCTTGGATCAGACTCGCTTCCAAACCTAGCAGGGAAGGCTCCCCTTGCTCTTCTCCTTCAGCTACCTTCTACAGGGCCTGTAATTAGAGGCTAAGCTCAAAGGGTTTCACCTCTCAGGCATTATGAGAGAATTACTCAAACAAGCCAGTCGCTGGCACACTATTAAAGCCAGGTTAGTACAAGGTCTGACCCCTGCAGCTCCCGTGGGGTCATTCTGATCCAGAGGCCAACCCGGGAACAAACTGCTGTCGTTCTCATTAATGAGAGATGATGGGAGCAACCTACGTTTATTTTCAAAGAACAAAGAGTCTGTTTCCTCTATTTAACCTAAACTGACTGTTCTCTACATAAATTTCTAAAAACCACCTTTTTTTTTTTTTGTACTTTGTGGATATTTGGGTAGTTAGAGGCTATTGTCTCTACTGTCTTCAGTAATTTATATAAGAAGCTCACATGTGTATTTCTAGCTTTAGCTTTTATAATGGTTTGAATATAGTTAACAGCAACCACCTTTATAAAACTTTGATCAACAAAACAAGTATTTAAGAGATAATGCAAATGATTGTACTATTTAAAAAATTGTTGCTAGCCAAAATGACTAAATTTATATATGCTTATGTATTACGGCCTTACTTTGTAGAAAAATTCTTTAGGATATTTAAAAACAAAATAGGGAATCGCTTTCAAACCTTAGCAGAATAGTGGCTCAAGTTTTGATAATGTACTCAGTGGGAGTTATAACTAAATACCTTCACCAAAATGGTGCTTTCTAAGCCAATAGAACTTACATTCATTCATTCCCCCATTGAAGGCTTATTTACTATGCTTCTGAATATAGTAACTACTTTTGATAGGTGCTGAGAGGATAGAACAAATTATAACAAATATAGCATCAATCTAAAATGTAAACTCATAAAATTAAAGAACTGTAGGGTTGAGAAAGACTTCAGAATTTTAAACTAAGAGTCGGAGTCACAGGGGCTTAGGCTCATGCATCCCAGATAAGCTCCAGTACACTTGTCCTCATCCCTGCACAATAAAAGTGGTTCAATGAATGGCAGTGAACCAAAGTTAATTCTGTTTCACGTGTCGAGACATGTGAAGCAAATAAATTAAAAAAGTTACAAGAGATTACACACATGCACATATATACATATATATATTCCTTATATACAAGAGTCCTATGTAGCAAGTAGGTTTTGAGTTGAGCCCAGGAATGGTTTAATATAACTTTCACATTCAAGGGAAAAGTGAAGGACACTTTTATTAAACCAATGTCAGGAGTGAAGTTTTCTTGAGGAAGAAATGAGGCTAATGTACACTTGGGTCAGTAGGGTGCCTGACTGAGTTAGAGATTAAATTGCTATCTAGAAATAAGAATAGAAAGTAAGAGTAAGTCAGAGAAGGTGTTAGTGAATTGTGAATATTTCAGTGGCCTTAGGGAGTTAGCATGGTTGCAGAATACTTCTAAGATAGAAAGAAGCATCAACACTGGGGAAGTCCAGATTGGCATCGAGTGAAAGGCTTGTTGTCTGTCTGCAAAGGAGGAACTTTCCAAAATCAGTTTTTCTTTCTTTGTAGGAGTTGTAACATTGCTGCAGTGTGCTTTATTGCCTTGCTGTCTCCCTTCACCAAAATTGATTCCTGATAATTGCCAGAACATGTTCACAGTTGATCAAACCACTATTAATAATCATTACCAGTTACTGAACATCTACTATGTACTCATGTACTGTCTGTCACCTCAAATAAAACATGTTTTTCTCTTACCGGAGTGTCTTGTTAGGATAGATGTATGCTTTTCTCTTTTTTAGCTAGAAAATGAAAGTCATCCATCATCCATACCTAGAGAGAGAATGTGGGACAGAAACTTTGTACTAGCATCTCCAGAGTAACCCACCTTGGAAATTGACTCATATTTGGGCATTGAAGCTGTCATTTCCCATATGAGAAGATAATTGTAATAGGGCCAGAACTGACAAGCAATGTTTTGATGTAAACAATGAGCAAACCAACAGATCAATAAATGCTGAGCCAGGCATGCTTCACCTCAGATTATATTGACTTACTGCAAAAATTATGGATAGACAAAATGAAAATGTGTTATGCTTTATCTGAGTTATGGTCACAGCAATATATAAGGTAATAGATTAACTCAGATAAGACTTGCTGCAAAAAATTCATCAAGAACAACTGTAAGAAAAATCAATTTGCAAACACCGTCATCAAATCAAGTTCCCGAGAAACAATCAGTATACTTTACTGAAGAGGAATACTCATCACATTGACCTGTGAAAGAGGACTAGGTCAACCAAGAATTGCATTCTTATTTTAACTGAAGTGTTGACCTTCAAAGGAGGTTGTTTTAGTATTGCTGTTATTCCCAGGCATCAAGTCAGTGTCCTATGGAGGTCCAAAATTAGGAATTTTGAGAGCTTTTTGACAAGGTCCTGGGAAATAAAATTGCAACAGTGATATGCTTCCATGGCAGTATGGTGAATAGACAGCCTCTGACCATTAACTGTTTCATTTCCTATCACTCTTAGTGAAGACGATGTTCTTAGGATGGCCTTAGCCAGGGAGTCATCCAACACTGGCTCTTTATGTACAAAATGGTACTGTTCAAACAGGCAATTTTTGTACCACAACTCCCCATTAATTGTAGAGACTTTTTCAGATTTCTTTTCCTGTTCATCCCCCCCTTTTTTTCATTAGGGTTGCTTGTCAATAAACATTTTATACTGTTACCTCTTTCTCAGAAACTGCTTCCTGGAGAACTCCGTTGACACCGATACTTGAGATAGTCCATTGAACTTACATTGGAAAAGGGAAGATGCAAAAATGTTGAGTATAGGACGCAACCCAGAGAGTTGTCACTGCTGCCTAGAGGGCTGAGGCCGCCTCATTGCTCTACTCTTACCAGAATGAGAGAACACGGGCATGAGGTCATAAATATATTGTAAGCCAAATTATTGCTTAGAGTGGGCTCTGTGGTCCTGTGGATCTACCAACTGCTTATTTTGTTGGCATTTGATTTTATCATTGGAATAGACATTTGATATTTGAAGGTGTCACCTCATATTGGGTTCTGGATCTGTAGTCAAAAAAAAAAATGGACGAAACTGGTTCACTGCTACTTGAAAGACTACAGATTGTCTTACCTTATAAATGTAAAGAACAGAGAACAATATCCATTCACAATGCTTTTCTTTTTTTTTTTAAGATTTATTTATTTTTATTACAAAGTCAGATATACAGAGAGGAGAGACAGAGAGGAAGATCTTCCATCCGATGATTCACTCCCCAAGTGAGCCGCAACGGCTGGTGCTGCGCCAATCCGGTGCCGGGAACCAGGAACCTCTTCTGGGTCTCCCACGCGGGTGCAGGGGCCCAAAGCATTGGGCCGTCCTCGACTGCTTTCCCATGCCACAAGCAGGGAGCTGGATGGGAAGTGGAGCTGCCGGGATTAGAACCAGCGCCCATATGGGATCCCGGTGCATTCAAGGTGAGGACTTTAGCCGCGAGGCCACGCTGCCGGGCCCCACAATGCTTTTCCTGTAAGGGTATGCTAATTCTCCCACTCACTGTCATAATTGGTTCCAGAGAAGTTGGGTCTGATTAAACACAAAATTACAAGCATTATTTCATGTAAAATATCACATGGGTATGTTACATGAAATACAGCAAAATATGACAAGGGTGCTGTGGGTAAAAGCCCTCCAAAATGTGGGAACTAAATCTGGAGGCAGTGGAAATTAACCATGAGTCTCTGGAACAACACTTTTCTTGAAGAAACTCTACCAGGCACTTGGCTGGAAATGGTAGCAATTCCTTTTAATAGAGAAAATACATTTATTTTGGATATTATCTTTCTTACTGAGTCTAGCACTTGGTTGCCATTATTGAATCTCTGCCACATTACATTTAATCAAATGATCCATTTAGCAGTAAAAGATGGTATGGATATGGGTACAGGACTATGGGATCCATAGTGGATCCACACTGTCTAATAGGAGCCAGGCTAACAAGTCATAGGAATAGTTAAAATAAAAGAAAATTTATGTTGATACAAAACCATTTTGAAATCCACGTGTATTTTTTTCATATTGTGCATTTTTCCTGGACTTTTTGAAGGCCTCTGTAATATGGTCATTCGTTAAGTTTCAGAAAGAAGCAGATGTTAACTCAGTGCAGTAAAGACTCTCACCCAGGGGTCTCTTGGCTGTGGGTGTTAGATGTTAGAATCCCCATCACTGACAATATTTGGGAAAAGGAGGGGCAAATGCATCTATGTCTTGGAAGAAATTCAAGCTTTGGCAGGTTTATCTAGCTGAAATGCCTTTAAGACTTCCTAGACTGAGTTTAAAGAATTGGATACGGAATCTAACACTTCTTAAAGGTTTGTTCTCCATTCCACAGTACATGTCTAGAGAATTCAAAACATAAGGGCCAAAGATTCAGAAGATAAAAGTCATATGTAAGATGTAGGGTGGATACATAGTAAATAAAGAGATAATAGCAAAAGCACTAAAGATATATTATAAGGTTCTAAAATCGCTTTGTCGAGAACATTAAACTTATATATAAAATCCCCATCTGTTATCTGGGATGACAGAATTATGTCCCTTTCTGAGAAGGTGACAGAGCAGAGAACAATACATTTTTGAGCGCTTTTTAGTATCCATCCTGGTCCTGCTGTTTGGTACTCTGTGCTGCCTTTAGATGAGCACGCAATTTATAAAAGAGATTTTTGTTTTAAGGTAGGGGAAGACTGTTAGAGCTGCCATGAAGAAAGCTACTGTTTTTCATTTTTGTGTTTTTGTGTTATAAGGAGAATATTTTATTATGTGTATTTGAAGAATAGCAGTTTAAAAACCATAATGAAATTCTATTATACAAAGAAATAGTAATAATAAATCTATATTGTATTCATAATGTTAACACAAGATAAAATTACTGCCTAAAAGTGTTTTAAAACTTGTTCAGAAATACAGAAGACCTTCGAAATTGTGATCAAAATAATTCACTGTAATTTGTTACTAATATTTGTTTTTATGTTTATATAAAATTTCTACTTACATTTATGCTTCTTGTACAGGCTTATAAGTGGACTAAATTCAACTCTGATTTGGTTGATTGAATTCCAGAAATCATACTCTGGCCGCGGCAACACTAAAAACGCCAAGTCATATTCTTGGAGGTCCGGGAAAAACTGGCAAAAGCAGCTGCATTTTAAAACCTTTTCTCCGCTGCTCCTGTCACCTTCTTAAGTTTTCCTACCCGCTTCTTCGCCACCCTTCCTCCCGTTTTCCAGCACCCTTCTTCCCAGTTCTTCCCGCTTCTGTATTCCCCCCCATAAGGGCCACCAGAATGTCATGAACCAAAAGGGAGCGAGACAAAAAGGCAGATGAACCAAAAAAGGCAGACGAACCAAAAAAGGCAGACGAACCAAAAAAGGGCGTTTATTGCCGAAAGCGAACTGCTTATATACAGTTCTTCCACCAATCACTTTAGCCCGTGGTCCACGGGGCGCCATCTGATAGGCCAACAATTGCAGCCAGGGAGAATTAGCCTATCCTTGTGACTTCCTGCCTGCCCACTGGCGGGACAAGTCCTGCCTCCTGCCATTCGGCCAGCCGCCATCTTGAAGCCCCTCATCCATGTGCGGTCGGCTGCTCCCCACACATACAACAGACTGAAGAGGTAGCACAAAGGTAGAATATATTCTACTTTCAGTTGCAAAGTTAGAGAAAACATAATAAACTCATAAGCTCCTCAGTTGAGAAAATTGATAGCTGGGAGAATGAATTAAATTCCATTTAACAGAAATTTGTTGAAGATGTTAGTTGGTGATTTAGTTTGGGGAATGATACTCTCTTCTGTACAGAGAGATACAGTGGTGTGATGGAGATAATGGGGTTCTTGAGTCCAATTTTATCTAGGCAGGTGTTGAAATACAGAATAAATACTAATTATGTCTACTTGGGCAGAACTATTTTATTGTATTCATTCAAGTAAATTGTAACATTTCCAATAATTTTGAGGAATAATGAATGTTTTATTTTTGTGCTGAATATGTTGGGCTAATGCAGAATCTTATAACCAACCTTGACGTGGTGGATTAGAAAAAAGTACTAATGAACATGGCTGCAGACATCTGGGAGACAGATCTTGAAAGAAGAAAGAATTGGATTTTAATGATCGTGTGGGCTCCAACACTTCAATACTGACTGATTCAGAAAAAAAGTGGCACAGTAAGAAACAAGCATGCGCTATGCTTTTCCCTCTGTAACTCCCACTTTATTCACATACATGGTTCAGTAAATCGCGTAATTAAATAGGTTCTCTTTTCTTGAATCACTAACTTCAATTTGTACTCCACCTGTACTGAACACCAGGATGAACATGGTCATTACCAGGCTACCTCACTCCTCACATCTAGAATTTCCTTTTTTTCCTCAATCTACATTCTCCTTATCTCTTTTTCTTGTTTATCAGCATGTATACTTCAGGCAGGGTACACTCATTATCTCAATACTCAAAGCCCTTGTTAGGATTATTTTGTTTGGTCAAAAATATATTTTTCTGTCCTTGCTTGTAGTCCATTTTCTATTGAGAATATTTCATATGATCATATATTTTCTGAGGAGGAAACACTGAGTCACAATCAATGATATGTAATGCCACACACAATGATATCTAATGAAGGTAAGAGCACGACTG